>NW_020655928.1:61644-118300 GCF_003589595.1 Hyposmocoma kahamanoa
TCCACTGCTGAACATAGACCTTCCGCAAAGAATGCCACAACGAAATGTCCTTCTTCTTCTTAGTCGTTATCTTCATTGCAGAAGGTCGTGTCTCAGTGTGGTTTTCGAGACTTTATGGAAATTTTCTTCCATCTGGTGCAGTCTTTGGCGTCTCTCAGGGCAGTTGTTGTTGAAATGTCCTACCAACCTTAGAATAAAAAATGTTAATTTTACATGATTTTATTACAAAAAAGATGAAATATGAAGGCACAGAAATTTTAAATTTATTAATATCGTGAGCCGTTCTTTATATGAATTGAACTGGGCATCTTGAATGAAAAAAGTCGCAAGTAAGTCAACGTAAACTCAATAAGTTAATAGGTCGTTGCACCTGCTCTATACGTTGCTGAATTTTCGATCCCTGATCCCTGTCTAATACTCGGCACGTGCTGTGAGTACGACCTGCTCCTAACAATATTGTCGTGACCTGCAAAATATTCGTATCCGCGAAAACTCTGCGTCTATTGATTCGGGTGTCGGATGCGGTAGCAGATATTAAAAAATATGCGAATGATCCGTGGTTGCAATTGTAGATACAGACGTCTGCAACATCCCTAGTATACAATATAAAAGTGTTGGCTCATTAGGAAAATGGTTATACTAAGCTGAGACTTTAAATTTTTAGCTCACGATGAACCCAAACATCGTGATTCACAATGTGTGAAGTATCTAATCCGTGTTAGACCAGAAGACCAGTTGGTGATGATTATGACAAAACATTCTAACCACGAACCAAATAAACATATTAAAACTGCATTTGCTGACGCTGGCGCATAAACAATGCATCTGGCTAACACCTGTTGCCGGTTAGTCACTCAGCCCACTGTCCGTATCCACCCATGCACATAAAACACAAATATGTACATACCATCACGTATGTCGCTTAATAGGGTAGGCTGAGACTACGTACCTCCATCAGTTTTTTTATGATATCAAGTCTATACGTCTTTAAATTACAAAAATCTGAGGGATTCAAAAGTCTCATGTTCCTGTAATTTACTAGCAGACTTCAAAACTAAAACGCAGTAATGCTTACATTACTTTTTGGCGGCAATAATAGGTAAGGTGGCAGTACTTCCCTGGACGCACTCTTTCATAAGGGGCTCCACTGTTACTAAAAACATCACAGATACGGCTTACCGCAGTTACTTTTGATGGAATAGATTGCTGGAAGTAGGTAATTAGGCGGCAGAAAAAAGGCGTGACTTAATAATATTAACGAATGGACAGCGACAGACATTGCGAGTTTAAGAGGGAGCATGCCAAAAAAGTTTTGACGTTGGCTCCGCCCACATTTGTGACAAAAATATATGCCTGAAGTTCGCGTGACATGCAACAGGAGATGTTGAATTTTGCGCATTAAAAGTACCAAATTCGTTTTAGCGGAATAACTCTAAAACTAAAGGGATTAAAAAAATTCCGTAGTGACAGTTCTCGATCATGCATAAATATAATTAATTATCTAATTTTTGTCCTAATAACCTGTAGCATTTCGAGGATGAATCGAAAAAGTGTGAAAATTAGAGGTCATTTCGTGATTTTTATCTATCGAGGAAACTTTATTGTTTTATATTTCTGATTAATGTCTATGCTTGAATATATCGTGTAGTTACTCATAAAATATTTTATTTTTAACTTTAAAGTGGATATACCCCTCTAAAATCAAATCGAAGATTAGGAATTTTTCCTCTGCTCCCTCTTAAGCAGCATGTTACGCCTCGCGTGAGACCGAGGGCAGTATACAGAATTGGTGACCAACCTTCACCACTAAGAGAAGCACTGCAAGAAGAACAGAAGACTCCATTGCGACCTTACCTGTTTATAATATGAGCATTGCTGTGTTAAACTTGTCAATAGTTAGTAGCAGTAGAGCTCCTTGCAAAAGATTTCGTCCACGGAAGTAATTACAGCATTGCTGTGTTCTGGTTTTGAAGGGTAAGAATGCTGGTGAAATTACAGTCACAAGGGACTTGTCAACTTGCGTCTCAGAGTGATAGGCGCAGTGGCAGTGCCCCTCAGATCAGATTCAGATTCATTTATTTCTCAAATATAACATTACAGTATAAATTGCACTACATGTCAAAGTATAAGAAATTATATTGAGATCGTCAGACAAAAAGGAAAATTATAAGAAAAGCACACAATAATTAGAAAATTAACAATTTATTATATAATATTGTTGTCATTAAAATTACATATTAAATATCATTCTCCATCAAGGGTCGTCATAAGTTGATAACAATTATACAAGAGTATGTTAATGCGGTAAAAATTAGAATAAAAATAGAAAATACTGAATTCGTTACAATTTAAAGTCCATAAATTCTTTTACGGAGTATATAGATCTTATATAGGTAATGCAACTGTTATGGACAGGCGTGTAGCTTACCAACAGGCGGACGACCTGTTCGTTCCGTCACTTGATATTATAATAACCTAACCTCAGTACAGAGTACTAAAAAACGACCTCAAAAGTCATTCATCCCCTAGTTTACCACCTGTAGAGCCAACTAACTTTACCTCTGTCATTGTATAGTATTTGTTAGGTGCAATATGAGTGTTACTGTTGAGTATCGTCTTGCATGTGTAATTAAAGCTAGCTGGCGGGCTATACATGAAATGGTAAGGGAAAGCTGTAACCTACCACAAACAACTCTACGTTCCTACCTTACTGCCTAGCCCTAACCATATACTACTATATATACGTATATAGATAGGAGGAAGCCTGTTACCATGCGACCTAAGATAACAAACGGAAGGTAGGAAGGCTAAAGGGTGCAAGCAGTGGATTTTCTCACTGCCAGTCTCACAGACTCACAAGACTGATCAGATAAGCTGACGGCTAAAGGGGTCTTGGCCGCAGTGAGAGGATGCTGTAGTCAAGAGAGTTCCATCGTCGTCAATGAGACAGGGTTGATGTCTGGATTCAAAGAGAATCTTTATTTCTAAAAATTAGACTATTTATACAAATTCTATTTACATGTGGTCTTGCACACTGCAATTCGGTCAGTGCACTGCTGAGTAGTCTGTTATCGTCACGTGGTTGTTTATGTCTGGTCAGGTTGTCTGTTCATGTCACGTGAACGTAAACACCACCCTTAGAGGTCGAATATTTTCTTCAAATTTAAATGGGACCACCTTTGAGGTACCCTCTTTCCAACAAAAAAAGAATCATCAAAATCGGCCCACAAATGGCGGAGTTATCGCGTAACATATATACAAAAAAAACATACAGTCGAATTGAGAACCTCCTCCTATTTTTGAAGTCAGTTAAAAATAAACTCCCGGCACGGGAATCGAAACCGGGACCGCTGCCGGGCAGTCAGGCATAGTAACCGTTCGGCCACAGAGGCAGTTACATATATTGCTGCTTTATAAGCAGTTGGGTTTACATGATTGAAGGACACGTCTTTTCTCCTCGAGAATTTTGATAGAAGTGACGACGGAACGAAAGCATAAGAATGGCGAAGAAGGTTGTCGGTGCGCGGTAACATGTTGGCTTAGAGGTTTCCTAGGTGCTCTGTAAATGTAAAAATAACTCTTTTCAGAGCTTACTGCCAGAATTTTTATACAGTGTACAACGCCTTACGTGTAAATAACATCTTTAGGGTTCTGTTGAGGCTTCCTCGCTTTCGCAGCGACTCTGTCATGATTGCGGATGCGTGTGTTGATGATTTTTACGCAATCATTCGCAAATGGTGCGTCACAAATGTTGCGATTGCGTGGGAGCATCAATGGTATCCTGAGAATGATATCAGGAAGAACGGACTCGGCTGTTTTCCGTAGGTTCACCGAATTACATGTGAATATATAATAATGTTTTTATGATAATAATGTAATTTAGTTTAATGTATTGTAATTGTTCTTCTTGTTTCTACTAACTAAGCTCATAAGATTGTTACTAACAAATATGGACTAATTGGTCTGAGAATAAATGAATTTGAATTTGAAATATATATACAAAATTTGTATCTTTTTTACGAAAACACACATATTTGTTTAAGCAAGCCGTGAAGCAAGATGTGAATAGTAGACTCTGGAGAAACCTGAATAGACTTGGACTTGACACTATTCCTATGACTGCTAAATACAGTAAAAGTTGTTTAAAAATGAGTGTTGACTTATATAATAAAATACCGCTTGAGATTAAACTATTACACTTAAGTTTATTTAAAACAAAGCTGTACAAGTGGTTACCCTTAACACAATTTTCAGGTAAGTTTTTTTTGTACTCAATTTTGGTGACAATTTCTTTTTAATTAGATATTTATAGAATATCATAATGAAGTATTATTCAATATTCAAATGTGGTAACCTGAAATATTCTTTAATATTTCACAATGATATATTCGAGTAATTAAATAATAAAATATTTACACCAAAATTGGGTACAAAAAACTTACCTGAAAATTACTGTAAAATAAAAATAATTTTTATAACCTAAAAGAAATATTTGACAGGAAATGAGATGTAAGATTTTATCTTGAATAACTATCATTCTTGACCAAATTAATTTGTAACATGTCAATGATTGTGACATTTTTTTAATTATTGTATTGTGGTAGTCTGATCGACATTATATAACTAGACATTTGCATGCTATTCAATATATGCGAAACATGTTTGTACTGGCACTGTCTCTTTTAACATCTTTTGTTATACCGTGTTTTAAGTAAATAAACGAATTATTATTATTATTATTATTATTAAACTACATATTTCATAAATCAAATCGATTTATGCACACTCATATTTTTAACCATGTATTTAATAGGAGCTGTTATGGCCCCTGTACAGCAGTGGAGCGTTAATAAACTGTTATAAATAGGTAGTACTTTGACGTTAGCCAGTAGGGAATACTTCTCACTCATTTATACCTGCGTTATATCGGATTTAGAGTTTAGGGTTCCTTGTTGAAATTCTAGCAACCAATATCGTATCAAAGCGCATAAGAAATAGTTGATAACGATGTTATTCTTCTTCTTCTTGAGGTGTCATGTCCCACCGGAGGTCGGCTATCATTATATCATATATATCATTTCCGTATACATTAATAATAATATTAAAAAATTGTTCATGATACTTTTTAATAGCAATTTTAATAGCTCCTTGTGAAAGAGTTCGTCCAGGGAAGTACTGCCACCTTACCTATTTCTGCCGCCAAACAGTAACGTCAGCATTACTGTGTTCCGGTTTTGAAGGGTAAGGGTGCTGGTGAAATTACAGGCACATGGGTCTTGTCAACTTATGTCTCAGGGTGACGGGCGCAGTGGCAGTGCCCGTCAGATCTTGCGTGCCACGGGAATTAGGCATTAAATAAAAACTCGCAAGTGACCGCGTTATAATCCATTTTAAATTTTAAAATTGAAGTTACGGGCACGTGGGACAGTTGGTGTTATAAAAAAAAGGTTTCTTGCCGTGCAGCGCCATCTGTGAGAAACTTATAAAAGTTTGCTAATCCTCTCAGACAGTTAGTCAGTAGATAGTCGTGGGGGAATTTAGTAGATACGGTATACGGAACCAGGAGCGGTAAATAGCTTCACCCTTAGCCGATTTTAATTTTGGCCGCCAGCCGGCCATGTGGTGTACGAACGGCGTTACATCAAAGAACAAAAGAATTTTCTTTATGAACCTGCTTAAAAATAAAACACGTCAAACATGTACAGGGGGATTCAATCAATCTTCCTACTCCCAAAGTTCCTAATGCATACAACAAAGGAATGTAATACCTAACTATCTACGTTTACAATTACAATTTAAGGACACTCAAAGCTAGAGTGAATAGGCATTTATTATTTAATTTTTATTGAATTGATATTCAATTATTTTTTGTGAAATTACTCCACTAGTTTGTTATAATTATTAATACAAAGATCGAACACTCAGAAAAAATTCCTTCGATCCGGTCGGATTCACAAAAAAAAATTGAATATCAATTCAATAAAAATTTAATTAATACAGTGAATAGCGACATCTCTCGCCAGGACTGGTAGCTGTAAAGGTACTAACTGGGTGATAAATCTGTAATAGATTTCTCATAGATGGCGCTACGACTAAAAAGTCGTTGAAAGACCAAGTACAAAGACACGACACAGGCACATAGAAAAATTCGTGAGGTCCGTTGGTTCGTTCCGTGGCTTAGTTGGTATACACCACACTACCACACCACACTACAGACGCTACCGTCTGGCACGGTATGCAAGAAGACGTCGGTTCGAATCCGACCGGATCGAAGGAATTTTTTCTGAGTGTTCGATCTTTGTATTAATAATTATAGGCATTTATTATGCTTAAAATAATTGCGAATTTGACCTCCATCTCACCTGATGGAAAGAACGATGAGGTCGACTGTGGCACATGCACACCCTCGGATGAAAAAAAAACAATGGAAGAGCCTTAATCTTCGATTTCTAACGGAAGGGCCAGCACGCACATAAACAAATGATAAACACTACGAAATCTTGAGAATGATTAGTCATAGTTTCTAATTTAAAAAGATGTAACAAATTCTGGATTGTTAATATAATTTAAACTTTACCCAGTCGCCACATCGTTGAAAGTTCGAAATCTTTATTGCAAGTTACGACGTTTTGATTTTTTATTGAAATTTTATTCAACGTGCTGCTATCTTGCGGCCAGTAGCTGCTAACTACGACGATCGATTAACATCTGAAACAATTCGATAAACAGAAAACAAGACTTTTCGATAATATGAAACACCACCACGGATAATATTTTTAGTGTGACTATTATTTTTGGTCTACAAAACAGCACTTCAAAGCATTTTTCTGCAATTTTAGAGAATTTGCGCGAAAAAATGACACAATCATATCATACAAAGCGAAAATGGCGGACTGATGAGACCTAATGTAACCTAACCACTTCTACTGTAATTATTGTTCTGTGTACTGTAACCTAGAGACGTAGCTTAGGATGCGTGGCGAGAGGTACTTTATAAATATAAACTGGGATTAACTTCATAACTTGATGTTTATTATATTTTTTACATCTTGAGGCTACTTTTTGATCTGCCAAGATGTTCTTTTCTCTAACCTATTTTTTCAAACACATTCTAAATACAAAACTATATTCACTCAGCCAGTAGCTCTACTCATAGAGCAGAGCCTAGACTACAGTACACACCTATGAAATGCCCATTCACTCTCGCCTAGAAAAGGTTCAAGTTATGGCGTTCAAGGAACAAGTCCGCAGGTAGGTTATTTTTTCCATACCATAGCCATTCGCCATAAAAATTTGGAAGCGTAACGCTTCGAGAGAATCTTGGATATAACTAGAACATAAGGGTGGAACCCCATCCTACATCTTGTCATCCTATGATGGAAAGGGGAAGGCGGAATTATATCGTACAAATCCATCGCAGACTCTCCGTAATATACTCCGTAGAATACCGATGAGCGGAGGAACTTTACGAGTCACCCCTAAACCTCTTGGCATATTCTTCAACTGAATCCAAGGTGGCCAGTTGGTATTTGGCAGAACCTTCCCATATGTGGCAGCAGTACTCCGTACAGGACCGATCTTGTATTCGTGCGATGAACTTACACGTTAAGTTGGAGATGATGCCAAGCTTCCTGGCTGTCACTCATTCTCCTCTATATAATCTATAGAATACTGATAAGCAGCAATGTATAGCAGTGGTCAAGGCTTTGTAGTTTCGCTTCTACTAAATCCGAGTCACATTTCATTGGTCACGTCGTCGCTTAAGATCAGGTACTAACGATTAGGAAAATTGCAACAGTTTTCAAGTCAAATGTTTTGTCATTTCCAATTGGATAACTCTTCATCTAAAAAACTGGTAACTCAAAATAATCAAGACTCGCCACGTACGTTAAAAAACCGAACAGTCTGTATAACCGTGGGCCTAATAAAGAGGAGGGGCAACGTCTGGCCGGGCATCGAAAGGACATCTGTCGCTGCGCACGCGCTGCGCCATTTCAACCATCGGTACGCCACACAACCCTGCTTGTCTGCCAATAAGTACATTATTTATCAAAGCAGAGAAGATATTTATTTGTAACTATGATTCACAATAGAGTGATTTGCGTTAATATCAGACAAAACTGGTTGAAGACTAATAACCATTTCAATTAGCCATAATCATGGGACCTGTAAAGGGCCCGATACGTAGGTTTGTTTAAAAGTGTTCCATGTTCAGATATCAACTATTTCATAGTGATTATTTATGATGTCCATTGACTTACAATTATATGGACGTCGGGTCCGCGCTAAAAAGTGTCCGAACTTATAGGGCGTTAAAATCGTATACAGAGCGTCATTCACGCTTTAGTCTTCGTTTATTCGACTGACAGCGAAGCAAGCAAAATTAGACAGTACTGCGATGACATTACAATTTAAATCTAACGTTTTAGCCTTTTCATATTCCTTTACATGTCACTACGTTTAAATAGGTTGACTTGGGACATTTTTTTCGTGGTTTTTGTATTAGATCCGTCGTCCATTTATTTGTAAGTCAATGATGATGTCTTACAATTTGCATGAGTTGTCATTGTATTTTTTTTCATGATACCAAATAATGAGACAGCGGTAAGCGACGCGCCTGACCATAACCGTATTTGGCTTAAATTCGCCAGTTGCAAGGTGACATTTTTGATAATCACCATGACTCACCTCTCAGGACCCGTAAGAAAATTACTTATTTATTAATTCAGTCAAATAATTCATCTCGTAAAAGTAGTGTCCGCATCCATTTCCAATCATACTCGTATTGTTATTTGTCAAAATTGTAAATGTTATTTTTTTTTTAGTTAAATTGTTAAACGAGATAAAAATTATTGTATGCACAGTAATTTCCATGGTGGTAACACCAGACGTCAATTATTACAATTTAAATTTCCCGTATTAATTTCTCTTGGCTATGTTTAACTTTCAAATTTGAACCAATATCCGTTTCTTTTGTGATACTTTAATTTTATTAGTTAGGGGTAGCGTCGAATTCTTTTTCTCTTTTCCTTTTTGCACTGTGCCAATATGCCTTTGAGTGAAGGGGATAGAAGACAAGAAGTCACCACTAGAGTGCGCTGGCTTCGTATTTGCTGGCTCGCGGTACGGCAGGAGAACCTCGCCGCGACTACTACGATAAATGAAAAAGAAGATCGAGACACTACGCTGTTTTAGCGGATGACAGACATTTTTCATTGAAAAACCGCATTATTTTATGTGATTTGTGTCTGTACATCTCCAGCGTATAAGGCCCTAACAAGAAGTTCAAGGTACGGTACAGTTTTTCTTCATAATATATCTTTCTATTTTCTATTCTTTTTATTTTCTCGTTGCTATAGCCGTAAATCTCCGACTTCTTCTAGAACCGCGCCTTACAGTCCACACCACCATCAAATTTTGATATGTTGCAAAACCTCCTAGCCGCTCCAATTTTCACATGGTATTTTTAGTAAGGCAACGTAGATCGTTAGTAATTGAATGAATAAATGCCATCACTGCCATTCCACTGACACTATTGAGACTCAAATGCCATTTCAACTAGATTTTAGCAGAATAACAAATATTATCAGAATTGCAATATAATTTCAGTGGAGTCTCAATTAAAATTACAATTAGCAGTGGTTTAAAAAAATTGCAGAATTGGGGCCCTGTGAGTCTCTACGCCTGAATACATAAAAAAACCTTAAACAAACAAATTCACACAAGAAACAATCGATGCGCGATTGTGAATGATTTCGCTATTCGACTCGTTAGTTATTACTAATCCTATCATTCGAACATTGACTTACAAATAAATGGACGACGGGTCTAATACAAAAACCACGAAAAAAATGTCCCAAGTCAACCTATTTAAACGTAGTGACATGTAAAGGAATATGAAAAAGCTAAAACGTTGAATTTAAATTGTAATGTCATCGCAGTACTGCCTAATTTTGCTTGCTTCGCTGTCAGTCGAACAAACGAAGACTAGAGCGTGAATGACGCTCTCTATACGATTTTAACGCCCTATAAGTTCGGACACTTTAGCGCGGACCCGACGTCCATATAATTGTAAGTCAATGCATTCGAATGACAAATTAGTAATCTACAAATTTTCGTATACGAATGATCTGAATGAACATTCATTACTAACAGCATTATTAATCCATAGATTCCATAGAGCATTTCTGCTCGTGATCACCTAGCTCTCTCTGAACTTTCTCAAACTCGTATCTTATAAAGAGTGATTATTCAGGAGAAGGCAAAACTTTCTATTTACTTTGAATACCTTATCAAGGGTGTTAATTTCAATGCATTACTTTAAGAATAGGTTGGCCAGAGTGTGAATATGAACGAAATGTGATATCAACCTGCAAAATTTGTATATACAATCCATTTTGTGCATTTCAGTAACGTTGTGCCTTAAGATACGAGCTTGAGAAAGTAAGGCGACGATATGGTAAATACCGAAATTGTCAAATACCGAAGAGTCGAAAAATTGTGCTTGGATTTGACGTAGGCGAATGATTTGCCCATTCGAATGATTAGTATTACACTACCGGCACGCCATGATGGCCGTTTTGACAGATTACACCTCAACTCATTCGAAAAAAATATATTCGAATGCTAGTCACATCCTTAGAATAATAACGCATAGAAACCTAGTCCGCATACGCTAAGTGAGGCAAATTGAAGCGCGCCAAAAGGAACTACACGAGCGGGCGGGCCTTCAGCGCTCAAGGTCAACTTGCACCGCGAACAGCTCAAGAATTTTAGCTAAAAATGACGAAATGTGCGGTAAATGAGTGTAAAAATACAAACATAAAATAGATACTAACATCACATTCTACTAGGAAGTAACGCGTTTCAACTTGTATTTTTATATAAATATTCACTAAAACCGAAAATTAACCTACTACTAAAACTAGCCTACATGAATTTGATTTTTGCCTCACTTGTGACAGTTCGTTTGATATGAAACTATCATTCTATGCGTTATTATTCTGAGAGTCACATCTATAAGTTTTTAGATTTATTACTAGTATTGCAAGGGGTAGCTGATTAAAACGTCTTAATAAAACGAAAATAAAAATGTTTACTTAATATATCGTCAATTCGAAAGTGCTTTGTTTTGCATTGAGCTTTGACGCGAGTTTGCCGGAGGTAGAAGTTGTGCTGGCCAGCGATCCCATAAGTGACGATCGTATTAGATTTCCTTTTTAAAAATTTCGAATTTCGTAAAACAAATGCCGAGTGGTATCGTAAAATTATACATTCCATAAATTTTACTGCACGTCACTATTGACAACAATTAGCTCCTTCAATAGTTATGAATTAATACGAAACTTGATGAGCGGACAACGTCAAAACGGCCATCATTGCGTGCCGGTACCATAGTAACATTGAAAGTCGCGTATCACTAAGAAATAACACACTCGTAACATAAACTACATACGTGCGTGTATATTATATATTATGCTAATGCAGAGTAAAATATGTAAAGTAGGGGTTCCTAAGGGACTACGGCAACCATTTGCGGCTACTGTGAAAATTTATGTCTGTAGTAAGCAGACATCGCCCATATGAAGTTTGCCTTTCAAACACGAGTTCGAGTTCCGGGCTTATACCAGTGTATTTTACATTCATGTACAATTACAACAGGGTTATTTATTAAAAGGACAGTAGCGGGTCGCAACTCGCTAGTTCCTCGTCTATACAGCTTATATAATCATTTTAGTATTAATATCAATAATCTAGACTTATTTCACGATTCCCTGTTTAAATTCCGTAGGTCTATCACGACATCGTAAACTTTTTCTTTTTTTTAACCAACTTCGAAAATTAGGAGGTTGTCAATTCGATTGTATGAATTTTGATGATTCTTGTTTTTGAATATTAATCGACCACTTCCGTAGTGGTACCATTTAATTTTGAAGAAAACATTCCACCTTTAATAAAATAAATAGCGCCTATATTTTACAAGTAGCAATTATTTTAATGGTTTATTTTGCTATGTTCCAATTGAAGGCGTTTTTCTATGAATATATTTTAAGCAGTGAGCACCGATTTTTATTATGCCCTGTGTTAAGTCCCATATAGCAGTGATTTTTCACCCAGTTGCAAAGGTGGGTAGTACGTGAGGTGCACTATAAGTTTCCGGAATGAATAAGAAAAAGATACTATAAATGGTCAGAAATGAATTTATTGTTTCTCAAAATATTCTTAGTTATTCTAACTGAACCAATTTTGAAAACATTTGTGTCACTCCTCCGTGACAATCTCTGAAACATATTTTTCATACTCTTCGACAGCCTCTTCAGGTGATGAAAATCGTTGACCTCGTAACTGGTTCTTAATTTTTGGAAATAAATAAAAGTCACAAGGTGCCAGGTCGGGACTGTACGCGGGATGGCTCATAAGGTCATCGTTGTTTACCTCCAAAAATTCATTTGTCTGCCTGGCCGTGTGCAAACTGTCATTATTGTGGTGCAAGATGATACGGCGTTTACGGTTATTTTTACGGAATTTGTCAATAACTTCCGGCAAACAAATGATCGTGTACTAATTACTACACATGGTACAACGATTCTCCAAAGCAACAGTAGCAACGTGTCCAGTTTTTTTAAAAAAAGAAGCAATCATCCGCTTAGAGACAAATTTCTAAAATGACGCCACAATGTAAAAACAAAAGACAGTCAGATGAAACAAACTGTATTCTACAGCCAAAGGGTTCCATTTTCAAATGTTGTAATTACTTTTTAAATATTGTTCATATAAGTGGCCAGTTCCGGAAATTTATAGTGCGCCTTATGTACGCGACAGGGCCGTGGTGGATGGCACAAATTTCGGGAGGCCTATACCCAGCACTGAGTAACTAAAACTAGGCGAAGTGACAAAATAATTTTTTGAGATACCATAAAAAACCATAACCCAGTTTTAGAATATGGGAGCAGAGGAAAAACTCCAAATCTTCGATTTGATTTTAGAGGGGTATATCCACTTTAAAGTTAAAAATAAAATATTGTATGAGTAACTACACGATATATTCAAGCATAGACACTAATCAGAAACATAAAACAATAAAGTTTCCTCGATAGATAAAAATCACGAAATTACCTCTAATTTTCAAATTTTTTCGATTTATCCTCGAAATGCTATTAGGTTATTAGGACAAAAATTAGATAATTAATTATATTTATGCATGATCGACAACTGTCACTACGGATTTTTTTTTAATCCCTTTAGTTGTAGAGTTATTCCGCTAAAACGAATTTGGTACTTTTAATGCGCAAAATTCAACATCTCCTGTCGCATGTCACGCGAACTTCAGACATATATTTGTTTCACAAATTTGGGCGGAGCCAACGTCAAAACTTTTTTGGCATGAGAGCTCTTAATGATATTTGAGCTATGCATCGTTAGGGTAAGTTCGGATAAGTCGAACACATTAACTAATTTTAACGTTTTTTAAAGAGAATTTTGTGCTCTATCTTTTGTTATTTAAAACGGACATTTGACTATTTATCGCTTAACCTCGTTTTAGTTAGTGGACGGCAGCTTGAAAGAAGCCGTGGTAGCCTAATGGTTTGACCTACTGCCTCTCAAGCAGAGAGTCGTGGGTTCGAATCCTGCCTCGCACCTCTAAGTTTCTCAGAATTTATGTGACAAATTTAATTTCAAGTTTTTCATGAGCTTTTCGGTGAAGGAAAACATCGTGTTGAAACCTGCACGTTGAAGAAGGTTCACAACCCTCGGAAAACGTGTGAGGCCCCAACCCGCACTAGGCCGATTTCCCCCCCGTCAAAAAAGAAAAAAAAGGGTGGCGGACTATAGCCTAAACCCTCGTCTGAAAAGAGACCAGTGCCCAGCAGTGAGACGTATACATGGGTTGATGATGGTCCAAATTGGTTAATAACAAGAGTTAATATACCTACATCTAAATAACTTAGTCTTTGAACAACAGGAATAGTTAATTCCTGCTGATCAGCACTTGGGCAAAATGGCGCGTGGATGGCGAGTCATTTCTTGCCGCCATAATCAAGATGGAGTTGGGCCTGGCCTCTCGTTCTCCACCCGACATCCGTCCGAAACAATTCTGCTGTGTCAAACCAATACACCGGTTTGAGAGTGTTGCGAGGCGTTGGAGTTTCGTGAGAGGAGTCTAAGAAAGAAAGAAAGAAAGAAAATACATTTATTTGTTTACCACAATGACACCACAAAAGACAAAAGACAAAAAAAAGAGAAAACGGAACAAAACAGAACTAAAACAAAACACAATCAAAACATTCAACGTAACACAAAATAAAAATGTAAATTTAGAAATATAATAAAAAATTAGATAAAATTAACACAAATAATAAAAAGAAGACTAAATATTGAGATACCTTGTGTGGTGCCAGCCGCGGTAACAAAAGGGTCAGAAACTCAGTATTTGCTGGAAAACGCAACGCGTTCCCAGCACTGATTTTCAGTTAAGACCCTAAAGAGTCTCAGGAGCGGGGGTCTACTAACATTTGTCGCGGCTCAAATTTTAACAATAAAAAACGACATTCTATTGTGTCAAACCAAAACACTGCAAGGGTCATTACAGTGTTTTGTAAATTTACAACAACAAGAATCTTTCGGCTGTTAACGAGGGAAAAGAAATTTATTAATTTTTCAATAGTTAATAACTTCAAAGTAAAATATGATGGCTAGATAAGATTTCTTTAATATCTAATGTACCTAAAACGTAAGTTAAATGTATCTTTTTATGTTATTAACCTCAAAAATCACAAAAAAAAAAGGGACGTGTCAACTTATGTCTCTGAGTGACAGGCACAGTGGCAGAGTCCCTCAGATCCTGCAACTGCTATGGACAGGCGTGTCGCTTAACACCAGGAGTACAACTTGTTCGACCAATCACTTGGCATCATAAATAAAAGAAATGCTTTTATCACATGAAACTTATAAAAATAATATGGACTACGTGAAACAAATCATATACAGGCAGTTGTCCCATCGCCAACGATGAACGAGAAACGAGTAGAGCTAGAAACCAGAAACGAATTCGAGAAGCGAGAAGCGAGTGTGTAGTCCCGATAGTTTTGTCGCTGGGCTATAAGAGAGTGTGCGAGTGCGACGGGCGGTTAGTCGCACCACTGCCACCAGGCGGCTTGACCCAATGAGTTACAGTTCTGACCGCCAAGCGAGCATCGCTGAGCTAGTATTATCTTTGATAGCTCTTATCGCTGAGCGATAAACTAGTAGAACGAGTCCTTGCCGGCAGTGGAAATAGTCAGCTATCAACTACTAATGTATGCATCTCTTTTGTTTATACGGAATGTATATCTATTGTACGTTTCTTAAGCGAGAAAATAGCCGATAGTTAGTCGCTTGCTCGCCGACGGTAGGACAACTGCCTTAGGTATATAAAATTTTATAAACCTCCAATTTAAACCTCTATCTTGAAAAGTCGTCATTTTACAGACGTGACCTTATTACACAAAGTCTACCTAGGCGGTCTGTCTTTGTGGCCAGTCAGTCCGCTGGTCATCCAAATAGGCATCCTTTCAAGGCTGTTATAATTGTATCCTAAAGACTTTATAAAAACATCTGTTATATAAACACCATTTTACACAATACTTTTGAAACAAAGACTGAATCCCAAGAGCTATATAAAGGTCCCTATTATGCCAATTTAAGGCAACTAGAGTTGCCCCATTTAGGAGTTAATTTCGATTGTTTGCTTCATGCTGTGGTACTTTCAGCCTCTTTCCTCTCTTGTGGAATATTTTGCCTATATTTGTATATACCTTTCCAACAAAAAAATAATCATCGAAATCTATTCACGAAATATGCCAGAGTAATCGTAGAACATATACAAAAAAAAACGAGTTTCAGCCAGAAAACTTTGCAATTAATTATCACATGTCTATAAAAACATCTTCACATTTTTGAAACACTTAAGCATTTGACTTAATTTATTGGAACTGAAATTTTGAAAGTCGGACCCTTTACATGTCGTGATCTAGAAGGCCCGAACCGTTGGTTTGTTTGAAAGAACAAAGTATACGCGATTTAGATGCGAAATAATTTCAGTTTCATTCGCAATTTTTTTTCATGATATCAAGTGACGCGACGTGCGCTTGATGGTAAACGACACGCCTGTCTTTAACAGTTGCAGTACCATTCAGAGTTTTAAATCGCAAAGATGTGAGGGCCACTGTTATTGCGCCCGTCACCCTGAGACATAAATTGACAAGTCCCACGTGCCTGTAATGTCAATAGCACCCTTAACCTTCGAAATAGATAGAAATAACACACCCCGGATACTCCATACAACAGTCGAAAATTATTTACCTACTACTACATACAGCAAGGCGCTATCTGCACACGCGCAAATGTGTGCGTGAAGTGGCAGGGTTACCCATCACTTTCTCGCACTATTACGTTACGTAATCAGAGGGGCAACATAGCGAAAATTCTAACGCGAATCTGTTATCTATGATTCCATTAATAGAACCCTAATAATGTCTAATAAGTATTTATTATAAATAACATGTCTAATAAGTATTTATATTGATATATTATTATATTTTTCATTAATTCACTAACTAGAGTAATATTGAAGATTTGTTTCAAAAACATATTAAAAGTACTTAAAATGTTATATTTCGAACCTGTACTTTTAAGTAAGGTCCAAAGTATTCGAAATTGCTTGGCAAGTTTAGTTAATAATTAGATATATTCACTACCTACGTAATATTTATTGGCAATACGAATAGAAAATTCGCGAATTCATGGCGTCTCATTCTATTGATATAATAAATCTGTATTTTTTTATACATACATACTGCAGTAAATAAATAAAGAAAACAATAACTGAATGAGTCTAAGACATAAGTTTTTTTTACTTTTCGTCTTTCGGAAAATGATGATAAACAGCCGTACACAGCACAATTCACGACCATTATAAATAGTAACGTAAAATGATGTTTTATATTAACGTACAAGTTTCGTAATGAATAAATGAAAAATATATTCAAATATCAAAGCTGTCTTCGCGCGAAAACGGCTCGCCGGCAGCCTTGTTGTCGTTCCGTCAATGTGACCGGCAATGTGCGGGGCGTGGTGCGGTTTCTAAAACTAGGGAGGGGCGAAGAGTTTCTGTTCTCTTATTCTTTATTCTTTGGAAATAGGTAAGGTAGCAGTACTTCCCAAGGACGAACGCTTTTACAAGGAACTCTACTACGATGTGTAAGAACCCCAAAAACCTAAGAATTCGATTGACATTGTTATTAGCAAACAAATTACAGAGCTACTGACTCATCTGTGGTATAGCAAGAAGAAACTTAACTATCAGTTACTATAAATACTATCAACTGAATATATATAGCAACTTGCCATCTACATCATGGCTACATTGGTGGTTATGTACTCTCAGCAAAGTTGAAGCCTGATCAGATCTAAAAGAGTTTTGTTTGCAAGCTAAGATTAGCAGCTAATCCCGCCCCTGTTTTATATTAACCTATTTGTTTATATTACTTTAACGACTTTAACAGCACATTTCATGAGTTTAGTTCGTTCCATCTGGCACAAAGATCTTACAATCGTCATCGATTGTGTTTTTTGATGATACCAGGTTTTTTTTTATAAATGTCAAGTGACGGGACGAGCAACTCGTTTGCCTGGTGGTAAGCGACACGACTGTTCATAACCATTGCAGTGTCACTTAGAGCTTTTAATCGCAAAATCTTAGGGGCACTGCCAATGCGCCCTCACACACTCGCCCTGAGATATGTCTTGTCAGTTGACAAGTCCCATGTGCCTATAATTTCACCAGCACCCTTACCCTTCCAAACCGGAACTCAGTAATGCTCACATTACTGCTTGGCGGCAGAAATAGGTGAAGTGGCAGTACTTCTCTGAACAAACTCTTTCAAGTGAAGTGACAGGACAAACAAGTCGTGCGCCTGATGGTAAGCGATACACCGGTTCATAACGGTCGCTGTACCACTCAGAGCCTTAAATTACAAAGATCTGAAGGGCACTGCCACTGCGTGAGGATAGGATCGAGCGAAAACCAACTGTGGCTCCCACTTGCTTGCAATTCCAATCATTGCTCGGTTAAACATGGTATTTGGAAAATCTTTGTCGATTGGACAAAGAATAAAACACTGGACAACCTTATTATGGCGAGATCTTTGATATGCTAGTTACACTCTCGTAAGCCAAATATCGAAAAGCGAGAAATTTTTGTTTTGTTCGTTCCGTGGCTAAGTTGGTATAGCGTCTGGCACGGTATGCTAGAAGACGTCGGTTCGAATCCGGCCGATTTTTTCTAAGTCCAATCTTTGTATTAATAATCATAACAAACTAGTGGAGTAATTTCACATAAAAAAAATTGAATATCAATTCAATTTTTTTTTTTAATTCATTTTTCTTTACCACCGAAGCACGGAATTGGCATCTGGAGCGTACGCTCCGTTCACCCAGCTGATCCTGTAAAGCTACGAGCAGGATATTCGAAATGTAGTCAAATAATCTTCATTTGTGGTCAAGTTAAAAATAAAACTATAGTACTAAGTTTGGGTTGGACTTATTTATTATTAAAAACATAAGTGCACATTTCACGTAACTTGATGGAAAGTGACGACGAGGTCAACGATGAAGCATGCACACCTAAATAATACCTCAATGTCGCCTTGAAAAGGCCCAAGTTATATTGTTCAGGAAAGAAGTCTACAGGCAAAGAATTCCACTCCATAGCTGTTCGCCATATAAATGTAGAAGCAAAGCGTTTCGTGCAAATCCTTGAATTATACACAACATAGGATGGAAACCCAGCCTACGTCTATGTGGAAAAGAGAAGGCGGAATTAAATCGTGCAATTGCCTTGCACCCTCTCCGTGATATTAGAATACTGACAAACCGGCAACTTTACGGTGGTGTTCAAGGCTCTGCAGCTGTATCTCTACTAATTCCGACCTTAATTGGAATTCTTCTACTGAATCCAAGGTAATACGGTATGGAATAGAAAAATCTCTTCTTTCTAATTCTACTTCTCTGTTCGTTACTATTTATCGTTTTCGCTGAGCAATTTACTAGCTACTTCTTCTATGTTGTTTTTTATTTTATATCGGTAAAAAATTTATCGAAATAATCCAACTCTACGAAGAAAACAATGCAAAATAGAGTAGGGTGGTCATCGAACCGTTACATTTTCGCTAACGAAAATACCATCTTAGCATTTTGCTGGCATTCTCTTCGACCTTAATTTTGACATTTATAGTGATAGAAACAGGGGACTGAGAATAAAAGAATAACCCAGGGGAATACAGGGGATTTTAAAGGTGTTCTTCGCTATAAATTATGACATTATGTAATGTCATTAAAAGGTTGATGTGGCGCCGTTATACAGAATGTCAAATCATGCGGAGTGTAATTTGTAAACCCGCCAGAATAAACTACGTCAATCTATTAATCAATATGAACAAATTTTACGCCATAACTCGGCATTTATAAACCGAACGGGCACTTGCACGTCTCTGGGTGTAAGTAATAAAGTGTATATCTATCTATGTGTAAAAACAGAAAGAACCTCTAAGAAAATTTGTAACAATAATCTTACATAACAAACAACCTTTAAATTAATCATCCAGAAATATATTGAAAACGTCCTTCTCAAAACTTGATGTAAGTATACCGATTCCACCAATCTCCATCCATCAAAATGGCGGCCCATTTTATAGGTCATAAACCAGGCTAAAATTAACAAAAGGTTTGGCATCTGACTTGCGTTAAATATAAATTTATGATGGAAATCGGTCGGCATCGAACGTGTTATGGTTAACTCAAGTGCCGGTATTAATAGCACACGTTTTGGGATTATGAAACTTTACGCATGCGCATTTTTAACTATTTTTTTTATACTATCAAGTGACGGGACGAATAAGTCGTGTGCCTGGTGGTTTACTACTCGCCTGTCCATAACAGTTGCAATGCTTTCACAGCTTTAAGAGAGGTTACACTCGGCAATTTCAGCAGAGACGCAAACAAAAAATCTTCACACACGCGCGCGATTTTAAGTAGCGATGCAAGCGCGCGACTGATTCGATACAAACGCGCGATTGCATCGATGCAATCACCTATAAATCCGTGTTCAATCACCGTGTTGAACCACTTTAAATCGCAAAGATCTGAGAGGCCCTGACATTGCGCCTGTCACCCTGAGACATAAGTTAACAAATCCCATGTGCCTATAGTTTCACCAGCACTTGAACCAAAACACATTACTGCTTGGCGGCAGACATAGGTAAAGGTGGTAGTACTTTGACGAACACGAAGCTCAGGGAAATGTTGAAATTAATTTTTTCAACCCTGCTTTTCAGGCCGACTCGGCCATGGCAGCTCTACGTAGCCAATCACACACACAAATCGCAAACAAACGTCAAATGAAGATAAAATTATTGATGGTAACCTAACCTCCGGTTAAAACACCGACCTCAAAAGTCATTCATCCTCTAGTTTACCACGTAACATACATACAAAAAAAAACATACAGACGAATTGAGAACCTCCTCCTTTTTTGAAGTCGGTTAAAAATACTAACTACATTTATTTCTCTCGTGAGTTTGGGTGTAATTTGTCGTTGTCTATGTGTGTGTCCATGGCACCCGCGACACTGGGTTTCACTAGTGCGGGGCTATGTTGAGTTTAAGCGTTATTGTTATTATTATAAAGTATGTACAATAACTTTATTTTTGTTAATGTATATAGTTAACGTGGAAAGCATCAGTGGAAAAGGACGGCCACGTAGAACATTCTCAAATCAAAGTGTTCTTAAAAATGAATAAATGAGCACGTATGAAGAGATTGATGGGAGTGGAGGAGGCGCAGGAGGGATGTCAGCAGTGTAGCAAGTATATATATATATACTTGCTTATTGTATTAACATATATATATATATATATATATATATATATATGTTAATACAATAATAATAAAAAATAATTGAATTTTACGATTAATAATAATTATGACACATTATTAGGCACCTCTCTTCGAGTAAAGGCCTTCTCCATTTCACTCCACAGTTTTCTGTCTTTCGCCTTGCTCATCCAATCTTTGCCAGCTGCTTTGTTTATATCATCTGCCCATCTCTCTTTTGGTCTACCTCCGGTCCTCTAATTCTGTGGTCCTGTCTACGTAATTATTTTTTTTGCTCATTTTTCATTTTCCATGCAGGCAATGTGGCCAGCCCATTTCAGTATGTGAATATATTGTTTGCATAATCTCGCCTCTTATTCCACCGACCCGGCTCGGCTTCCCTCTTACACTGCGGGTCACGTTTCCCTTCAATCCGCCACCTGGCAAAAATAAATATTTGCGAAAAAAGATGCCCAAGTGATGACACAAACAAGTCGTGCGTCTGGCGGTAAACTACACATCTGTCCATAGCAGAGCTTTAAATCGCAAAGATCTAACACTGACACAGCGCCCTTGCACTTGAAAACCAGAATGCAGTACTTAATGCTCACGTTACTGCTTGGCGGCAGAAATAGGTAAGGTCAAAAAAGTAGCCACCTGAGGCCAGGCGCCCCTAGTTCCTCACAGGCCACAGTCGCCTCGTTCAACTGCAGTTGCAAGCGTTGTTGCACTTAGTCACCCCAACCAGACGCAATGTCCAGTCTCCCAAGAAACAAAACTGGCGAATTTGACTCAACTAAATAGCAAATGCAGTCTTTTCTGTCTATAGCTCTAGCTTGGTTTGGTCTCTAGAAACAATCTGACAGCCTATCAATCTCACAAGTAATCCACATTCACATGTTTCATACAAAATTCATGATCATACAAACTAGGCTAATGATATTCGGAAAAAAACCTATAAAACAATGGGCCAGAGTTCAGTGACCCGTGTGACCCCGTGACCAGGTCGTCGACCGCGCCTGTCCTACCGCCGCTCTGTTATTTGAAAACCGCTCTTTATTAATTTGAAACCATACTTTTATTGTGGACTACAAAGTTTTTGTCTTAAAAACAATCACATTCATGTTGGAACAATGATAGCCTAAAGTGTTAATTTAGCCTATTCCGGCAGAGTTGTCGTATAAGACAACATAAAGTGACATCTAGAAAATCGCTGCTAAAATGTTTAGACATTGAATACTTTTGCCTTGCTAAGTGGTTTTTGAGAACACAGATAGATGGCGCTGTCATTCATTTTACTTTGTCCGTAAGAAGTTTATAGAATAACACTTCGCACATTTAGAATGAAAGTAACCCAACACAAAATGTCAACTTTTTCGGAAAATGCAAAATAAGTTTTGAAGTTGTGACATTCTCAGATAATTTAATTTATTACTCTTGAAGTACCAAAGGCAAAATAATGAAGAGACATTCAGCTTTATCTTAAAAAATTATTTCTGATATTTTAATATTTTCATTCGACATTCAACTCAGGCTGTTAACACCCATTGCCAGCTCAATATTTAACAATTTAAAAATATAATTTACAAAAACTAGTCTCAGTAAGCCTCTTTGTGACTAAACTTTTTTGCTGTCACTTAATTTAACAATAATTAAAGAGCTTAACTCTTTATTTTCACCAGCTAAGCAAGATGTTATGACCTATTCAAGATTAAGTTTTAACTGTAAAAGAGAATTCTCTAGATAATAAAGTTTCAAATTAACAACCTTATGAGCAATGATTTTGAAAATCGTTTAATGGTAAAACACATTTTCTTTTTCTTTTTTTAATTAGGTCGCTTTCATTCTAAAGATGCGACATGTCGAACTGCGTGAACCAGTGATAGGACACGATCAGTGAAAACGGGAATAGATATTTTTTTATGATACTAAATGCCGCTGCCGGGACGAACAAGCGACACGCCTGTCAATAACAATCGCAATGCTGCTCAGAACCTTAAATCGCAAAGATCTGGAGAGTGATTGCTACTGCGCCCGTCACCCTGAGACGTAAGTTGAAAAGTCCCATGTGCCTCATCATCCCTTACCTGAACTGACAACCGCTAGTTGTGCAATGCGCAACGGGAAATGAGCGTGCCTACAGCTCTGGTACAAATCTGGAAAACAGGTAGGGTACCGTACGTGCACCCGGAGCGGCTCACCCTAGGCACTAGCCTCTCGAAGAACCGGATGAAGTCAAGTGACAGAGGTCTATGACAACCCTATAGGTCACTGGCTGATCTGAGGTCAAAACCTGAACTTATAAGGTTATATAGTGCCCTTCTCGTGTACCCTAAGAATCGGTAGGGAGCGTCACTATAATCAAAACTAGTGTAAAAATATATGAGGCTGTACTATAACATATTTAAATTGTAATAATTGAAATCAAGTCATGTAACTCACTAAAAGATCCGCCTCGTGGATAAAGGCGAGCAAATAGCAAAACAAAGCAAGCCCAAATAATAATAAATTGGTACATTTTAATAAATATTCTTCCAAATACACAATTTGGCCTCCAGACTCATTATCGGTATTATCTAGTGGCTGATTAAATGTTAACAGCAAGCGCCTACCTGTTTAAGATTGGCAATTTTTAAAACACGAAGCGTTTCCATTATTGCTAATTTATGTTGATATGAGAAACATTACTTTAGATTAATGTACTTTATATCTTGCTGGACATTGTAATTCCATTATAGCAGCTATGCTATTCTACTAAAATCAAGTTGTAATGGCGATTGGGTACCGATAGAGCGTCAGTGGAATGGCAGTGATGCTATTTGTTTATTTAATCATTAATTATCGATGTTTTTATTTTTTAATCAGCAATTTAGTATTCAAATTAAATACGTTTTATAAAATAAAACTCAATAGCCGGTGTAAGCACTTAAATTGCAAGTGATAACAAATCCAATGATCCGAATGTCAAATGCCTACGCCATCGACATGCCATAGACTCGCCATTGAAGAGCAGTAGTAGCTCGATGACATCAAGTATATAACCAGAAATAGAGACGAAATGTCATTTAATTTGTTCGAAAACTATGCTGCCAAATCATTACGGTGACAACTGCGCTCCGATTGGCCACCCCGAATTCGAAACAATTGACGGGTGTCATCAATCGACCAGTTTAACTTGAGCTATAATGGGCGAATATTGATATTACATACATAATTTAATATTTAATTAAAAGTTTGTTTTGTAATTACATGTTTTGCTGTTTTTCCCACACTACCGCATGGAACAGATATTATGTTAGAGATATTATGTTTCTTACAATAAATACAGAATATTTTTGGAATATACGTAGACGTACACACAGGTCACTTGTTGACTGGCGCTGTACTATTTCAACTTTCTAATTTGTGATTTCAGCGCAAACGAGAGTTGATATTTAAAAGTGATATAAGGCCCATTGGCACACAACTGAAATGGTTTAAAATTAGAAGAATTGGGGCGCAGTCACTATAATTCAATTCATAACATATATGTATACCTGCAGAATGGTGCTACCTATCAGCAATTTAAGCAAAAAAAAAAACAAAAAAATTCTTTGATATTGAAGGAATTAATAAGACAGTGGTATACAATGTCGAACTAATAATGTTTAGGGCATTTCTCCAAAGTCGCAATTTGTCAAAGTGTCCCCGTCACATTTACAGTGTTTACTATATATGTCAGAGAGGGCTAGATGATCACGAGCAGAAATGCTCTATGGAATCTATGGATTAATACTACTAATTAGCAATGAATGATCATTCAAATCACATCGACAACAATCAAATCAAATCAATCAAATCGACACAGGGTTTCCCTAGTGCGGGGCTATGTTGAGTGTGTGCGTTATTATTATTATTCAAATCATTCGAATACGAAAATTAGTAGGTTACTAATTGGACATTAGAATGACAGGATTAGCGATTACTAACGTGTCGAATATTGAAATCATTCCCAACGCGTATCGCTAAGACTTAATCAAAACATATCTACCGAAGAAAAAAAATGAACTAACGACTAGGCAGTATGGTCTCTGACCTTCGCCTATTCCAAACGAAACGAAGGAAAAAAAATTATTGAAAAGTGCGGGAAACCTAGGCGGCGTGTTTTTTACTTTCTTATTTTCAAATTAATTTAATTTGGGATCCTTAGAGTTATTTGTGTAAATTTTTGTATTTACTCTTTTAGTTATAGTTTATGTAACACTTTTTGAAATTGGTGTATAGTGTTCGTATTTAGGTAAGTGAGTCTTTCTTTATTATGGGGGTCGATCCCACTGACGACGCAGGAGGAGGCTCTGAGCCTCCAGTAGCCTATAATGTTGTTATTGACGACTCATTAATGGACACTGAAGGCATCCTTCCTATGTCTGACCGTAAAAAGTTAAACCCCGAAAAATCTGCCGTCATTGTAATAAAAAAACGTAGGAAAAGAGATGGCAAACCAGTCTCTTTACACTATTGTCAATGTTCTGAATCTGAGGAAGAATGTTCCAAGAAATTTAAATTACCCATTGTTGCCAATGCTAACATTGTTGGTGCTAATCATTGACTTACAATTATATGGACGTCGGGTCCGCGCTAAAAAGTGTCCGCACTTGTAAGGCGCTAAAATCGTATACAGAGCGCCAAACTCCGCTTTAGTCTTCATTTGTTCTACTGACAGCGCGATACTGCGATGACATTACAATTTAAATTTCAAATGAACGAAACGCCGCGCGCGCGGCGCGGGGTTGGGGGGGTGGTTTGGGGGTGGGTTTTTCCCGCTAGGGGTTCGGGGGGAGGGGTTTACCCCGCTCTATGGTGCGAAAACATGATTTTTTGAGGTTATTTTTTTCGAATTTTCAAAAATTAATATCTCGAAAACTATTAACTTCCTAACTTTGAAACTTTGCACGAAGGGTTCCCTCCCCTCCCCCCTTATATCTGGAAGAAGCAACAAGTCGTTATCCCATTATGTCAATTTATTTACTTAGGTTTCATTTTTCATTTGAATAAATTATTGATTTAAACTGCAATTTTATTTTATTTATTGCCGTTTTTCATTTGGTGTTTAGGCTGCCACAGCTCAAATTCGGCTACATTAGGCTAATAAGGTTGTGAAAAATGGCGACATTGGATTGCGGCGGCGTTGTTGGCAACACTGCTACTTCCGTGATCAATAGCACAAAACCACAAATCATAAATCACAAACTACTAATACAAGTCATAAATCAATAGTGTTATGTACGCACGGGCACAAGGATACGTAGATAAGATAAGATACATACAAGTATCTCTCTAGTTTGTGCTTTAGAGTGTAATCTAATTACTTCCTAAGTAAGTTTAGATATTCTCAAGCATTTACACGACAAAAAGCATTGGTGTTTTGTAGATGTTGCGACTTTAACGGTCTTCATTTTTCAGCCGCAAAATACTAATCAGGATAAAATCGTTCAAGTTCCCTCGAAATTGGCTGGATCGTGGTGTCGACTCGGGTGAGTTTCTTTTGTATTTCGAACAACACGTGCTATACCTGTAGATTGCTGCCTAAGAACCTGTTGGAATTCAAGCAAAGATTTGAAGTTGAAAAGTTGTCACGAATTTATTCACATCTCGTCTCGATTAGGGTATAATAATAATTGGATGCTGATAAGGAATAACGTGTGAACCAACATGAGCACAGTTTTGAGAAAATGTCCCTAAAGATTTTTTTCGCTCTTTAGTTAAATGGATTTAATTATGTCTGTTTTTATAATTTTTTAATATTTTGAGGTTTCAAATCACTTAGTGTATGTTTGTAAATTGTAGACGAGATGACAAGCTACACTTCTGCATTAAAACCTCTATTATTGAGTTTTTGTTGGTTCAACGATGATTCAATTTTTATGAAGATCAATTATATTACATATAAAGTATATAATTATAATAATAATATAACATAATTATATATAAAGGGTATAAGATCTAATGATTTTTTGGATTGATTCATTGAAATGCAATTTTAAAGCGTATTGATTCAATATTAAGGCAAATCAAATTGTCGAGATCGTATTCATAATTTAAACAAAACAGTCTTTCTGAACCCGGACTAAATTGTAAGGTTAAACCTATTATATATTGGTCTGCAAGAAGAGTAGTTTGGCAACATCTAAGTGCTACGTGATGATGATAAATCTGAAGTGGCATCTGAACATTTTATATAATTGGTTAATATCATTCTAAATAAAGTCGTAACCGACTGAAGTCGAAAAGGCTGTCAATATTATTATTTTTTCATCAAAACTATTTTGAATCTATTTTTATGAGATCGATTCAAGAAATTGAAAAAATCAATTTAAGCCAATATCATGCATCCCTACACATTATTGCTTATCAGCATGTAATTCAGCACATTGTAGGTTATTTTGTAAATACATAACCATTGAGATTTTACTTGCATTTGAAGACTTTGCTGAGGAAAAATAATGAATGTCAAAAAATGATTACTTTGGGAAAAACAACTTATAGTTTAAAAATCTGTATTTCTTTCATTTCATGCTCTTTTTGTATAAACATTGAAACAACTTATTACTATATGAACATATTTTTTGACTTTACTTAAAAATATGCTTTAGTTTTATATATTATTTTAATATATTATATATTATTGTAATTATATAGCAAAAAGTATGAAATTAGTTATTAAACTCCGTAGCATAAACAATCTAAGGGTCGTGTTCCAGAACTCTACTCAATACTCAAGTCAGGACTTGAGTATTGCAGTGAGCACTGAAAATCATACTCAAGTCATTGCCATTAGGGTCATATTTCCAGTGCTTGAAATCATACTCAAGTCTGCTCAAATCCTGACTTAAGCATTGCGTAGTTCTAGAATACAACCCTTAGTCATTGACATTCTTGGTTATTGCATTAAATTTAATTAACATTCATTATTAAAAATTATTATGACTATTAAATTATTATCTTAAATTATTACTATGAAATTATTATCTTTAAAGTAACTATAAAAATAATAATAATTATTATTATTAAAATAGATAATAACGTAAATAGATAACGCCCCCACTTAATATAACTTCAAAATAATTAATATGTATTCAAACAATTGCCTATTCAAACATAAAATATCATGACAATAATTTCTTACAAACTTAATTTTTTAATATTTTTTTAATCTTATATGTACATAATCACTTGTTTAAACTTTATAATAACAGTAACTTCTTTTCAACTTATTTTTAATAACATTTAAAGCTTATGTATCAAAGAATCACATGTTTATGACTTCTTTTCTTGAGCGTCATTGCTTTAGAAAATTCACTGTTATCATGGATGCTAGAAAACTATTTTCTTTATTTACCAATTGAAATTGATTAAAATGACTAAGTAACAGCTTTCTTTCTGTTTCCCACACATTTTTAAAGCACTAATTGTTTGCAAAAACAATCTTCTCCATGTTTATCATCTTCTCGGACTTTGTACGCGGATTTGTTTCATTCGTCGGTTATTCTACCTTTACGCAATTTTTCGCATAACTACTCGACATTGTTTTATAACGCTTTTACTAAAAAGGTACGCACGTCAACTATCAAATTGACAACGACGGTTTTTGACGTTCGGCGCGCGGACATTCAGGAATTCTTACGTTGGGTGAACCCACTCTCGAGATTTCAGTCAACGATCAACCAATCCCTATCTTAAATTGTGCTAAGTTTTTGGGTATCATATTTGACTCAAAACTGTCTGGAATCCAACATCTGAATTATATCTGTAATAAAGCTGAAAAAGGCGTCAACGTTTTGAGATCACTATCTGGCGTTCGCTGGGGCTCTCACCCATTTAACCAAAAAATATTATACAATGCTGTAATCCGCAGCCACTTCGACTACGGCAGCTTCATTCTAGAACCCTGTAGCAAATTGGCCCTAACTAAACTCACCCTCATTCAATAAGAATCATCTCTGGAGCCATGAAATCATCTCCTATAAACGCCCTCCAAGTCGAGTGCCTCGATCCTCCATTACACCTCAGGGGTCAGTTCATGAGCGACAGATATTTATTTAACATCGCCCAATATTCGAATCATCCCCTATTAGAAAAACTTCAAAACCTGTCTGATGGTGTCGCTTCATCACCCTATTGGGCCCATAGGGAAGCCCCACCATTATTTAAAAGCTTAAATATCTTGAAAAACCTCCCTTCCCCTATTGTGAAAATCCCCAAAAACCCCCTATTTCAGATCCCTTTTGAAACGCTAACCTTCCAGTCACGTGTAATCCTCAACTTTGGTGTTTGTAAAGACTCTGTCAATGCTAACTACGAATTTTCAAAGATCTTAAACAATAACTGGCACGACTGGCTCACCATCTTTACAGACGCCTCAAAATTGCAGGACGATGGCAATGTCGGCGCAGCGGTCTGGATCCCAAAGTACAGTGTACTATTAAGCTTTAAATGCTCTCCTATTTCAACTGTGTACACTGGTGAATCTATCGCCATTCTGGAAGCCATCTTGTACGTGAAGTCACACCGACTAAATAAGACGATAATTTTCTCAGACTGCCGTAGCTGCCTGCAAGATATTATCAAGTTACCATTCCACTCAAGAAATAACTTCCATATCACCCTTCAAGTTAAAGAACTATTATTTGACTGTCATTCATCTAATATCGACGTAGCCTTAGCCTGGATCCCTGGACACAAAGGGATTGGCGGCAATGAAACTGCTGATAGGTTTGCAAAGGATGCTATCTCTCTATCTACGTTGTTCGGCCAAACCAAAATTGTTCAGGAGCTGGGACGAAACTTTCCAAAAATCGCTCCTACTAAAAGGTAAACACTTTGGCTATATGGCTATTTGGTTGGAGCAAATATTCCATGCAAACCTTGATTCTTCCGCTTCAAACACATACCTAAACCCTATTCATCAATGATTATCCGGCTGAGACTGGGTCACGTTTGCTCCCCGGTTTTCCTAGCCAAAATTAAAGTACGTGATCACTCCCTCTGCGAATGTGGACTAGAGGAAGGCACTCTAGAACACTTATTTTTTAACTGCCCCCTAATAAGCTTCCCACTTTACGATTTGCTTCCCGAAAATATTCCTCGCCCAATAAATATTAACTATTTCCTAGCCAACGCACACTCTCCACTAGTATTCACTTTATACAAATTTCTAAAACCTAATAACATAAATCTGTAACCAACTCCGAATTGCCTCCGTTCGACCACATTCATTTCATAATTTTCTGTCCCAACTAATGATGAGTCGGAGAAAAATTCCCATTTCTGAACGGTCTTAATTTTTTTTGAAAAATGAATATTCTTCATTCTTCCCGTATTCTCCCATTATCTTTTGTATAATTTTATTTCTTTTCCATCCTCCATGATAATTTTCCACGTCGACTCAGGTCAAAAGTTTGTTACTGAACAAAAATGATGCCTAACTCTCTTTTACTAAACGATTTTATTTTCCGCTAAATAAAACTTCCAGAAATGTTTGCAAAAGTAAGAAAATAACATGAGCCCTCAAATTATATTTATGTAATGTCATTAAAAATATATATATATATATATATATATATATATAACCGTCAATGTGTATCATAACCGCCGAAGTATTTTAATAACCGGCAATCTATCTCGCCACCGCTCTACATGTCTTTCAACCCTGACGTTGGCGAAATCGTCGCGCAAAACGACGGAGCCATAGATACAAAAGTTGAAGTTGAAGTTGATTCTTACGTTGGGTGAACAGATACAAATTGAACTATTACAACTGACTACGATGGTTTTACCCAATTCTGATTATTGTATTAAAATAATACACCAAAAAGTCAACGGATGTCTTTAAAAGGTCAGTTTCCTAAAAAAAGTGATATTCATTGTTTTTCTCGTGGAGTTTTCATTGGCACTTCCATTAATTTTAATTATTGTTTTCATTAATATCTTGTCTCTTGTTTTGTATTGATAATTTGCACTGCCGCAGCATTCATTATTGTGATACTATTGCATAAGGTTTTCTTATGGTAGCACTTCACATAGTTTTTTGTGTTTGCATATTTGGTATGTTTGATAACGGCCGTGGTAGCATAAAGGTTTGACCTATTGCCTCACACACAGAGACCGTGGGTTCGAATCCGGGCTTGCACCGCTGAGTTTCTCGGAATTGATGTGCGAAATGTCATTCCAAATTTACCATGAGCTTTTGTGAAGGAAAACATAGTGATAAAACCTGCATGTCGAAGACTGTTCTCAACCCTCGAGTCCCTAACCCACAGCAATTGGCTAGGCATGCGGACTATGACCTAATATTATCGGCCCTCGCTTAAGAGGAGACCCGTGCCCAATAATGGGACGTTTAAATGGGTTGATGGTTGATTTGATTGGCTTATGTAAACAATCACATTACCTGTTTTTGCCGCCAAGCAGTAATGTGAACATTACTGAGTTCCGGTTTCGAAGGGTGCTGATGACATTACAGGCACATGGGACTTGTCTGTACTGTGTCGCTTACTAGGCACACAACTTGTTCGTCCCGTCTCTTAGTGTTATAAAAAAATGTTTAGATAACATGTCATGTGTGACAAAGTATTTGTCTTGCTATCTTATTCAACAAATACAGCAAACACCAATTGCGCATTACTGCCCGCTGGTTAGTTTCTGGACTCAAAGGAGTGAAATATACAAGTGAACTGATTACACTATGGACATATCCATTATTTCATGTATAGATGATCACATTTATCAGTGTCTCTTCAAATTTTTCAATTCAAGATAGTTGATACAATTTCAATGTATTAGGTCCTTACCTATGAAATTGCCGTTTTATAGATAGATAGATAGAAAGTTCTTCATTGTTAGCACCACACACATAGAGAGATTACAGGAGCAAAATGAAACACGTAAAGGTGAATTTCACTTTCCGAATTTCAATGGCACTTTTTGAGTGATTTTTGTAAAACCCTTTTTTCTTTTGCTTTTAAGATCTTAAACGTACAAATAAGTTCAAGCAATGTCAATAATTATAAAATCACAGAAATATTTAAGTTAAATACAACAAAAAACGATATTTTAGGTCACACGAATGAGATTGCAGTAACACGAATGGTTTTCTCATAAATATAAATCAGAAAGACGGAACAGTAATGAGAAATTATTATTACATTTTATCGTTCACAAAAGAACATTTAACAACATTTAACATATAACAAATATTTTAATATAACTTCTTGTATCAAAATCCTTCTCATGCGTGTAAGACCATCTAACTATCTATATGTAATTAATAAATAAATCTAAATAAGTATTTTGTTAATGTCATATGAACTTTGTTGTACATCAACATATCGTCATCACCATCATCAACATCGTCATCATGATCACCATTATCATCAGCATCATTACCATTCACATCATCACCACCATCATCGTCGTCACCACCGTCATTACCACCACTATCACCATCTAATAGGGCACGTTCAAATTAGCCGCTGTTAGCCGCGCTGCAGCCGCGCGGCGGCCGCGCGACTGTCGCGCTGCTGAAGTGCGGCCAAATTGATAGTGATGTTTTACTTTCTACTCAGTTACACGATGGATTCTGACGAAGAAACGTTACTGTCACTTATTTTGTTAAAACTGCAGAAAAAAGTATACCAGAACGTGTTTATATAATCGACAACGTATAATCGACATTGTCGATCGACAACGAGAATTATAAACGTTTTCGAGCTGTTTGGGAGTGCTTATTGAGAATGTGGCATTAATTTGTAAATCCAAGATGGTTGCCAAGAATTTTCAAATATTTATTTTTGGTAATCCTTATGGCAATGACATTTATGTCTGAATACATGATGGCTAACACGACCGAGCGTGGCTGCAGCGCGATTGTCGCGCGGCCGCCGCGCGGTTGCAGCGCTTCTAGAAATTGTATGAAAATGACAATCGCGCGACAGTCGCGCGGCCGCCGCGCGGCTTCAGCGCGGTTAACAGCGGCTAATTTGAACGCGCCCTAATTGTTATATTTCAAGTAAATGTTTGGCTTAAAGTAACTATTTGACTTAAAAGTAGACAAGAATGAGAGCGACAATAATATTTGGATACATTTTTAATTGTCAAGTGTGTAAAATATGCTGGACCGTTATAAAAGTGCATGGATTTTAAAGTTCGATTTGTTTAATTGATGTACAATAACGTTTATAAAACTATTACTTAGTACTTATTTAGATAGATTGCTTTACATGAATGAGAACATTTTAGTCACTAGCGCTGAAATTGGTATTTAAGTCGATTTTTGCTAAAACGGAGATGCACAGGTTACTTCACTGTGTACTTACACTCCAATCCGACAGCAACCCCTTCTCAGGTGTGCGAAGGGTGAAGGTGATGCGGTATGAACTTTTGTTATTAGGGGGCTTTTAGTTGAATTGACACTAATGATAAGAAGAATTGAAACACATTTTGTATTCCCAAGAAAACATGTTTGTTTGTAATAAATAGGTAAGTTACGGTATGTTTTCGACGTGTAAGTTATTAGAGTTTATCATCTATGGAAAATATTGCGATTTCTACTAGTGTAAATTTTTTTTTCTTTTCTTAAAATTAGGGCGACGTGGAACCGGCTCCCATGAATGAGAAATTGCCCACTTTTTAAATATTTATTTATTAATGTGACGTAGTAAAGTAGTCTTTTTATGTGTAACACAGACTAAGTAAGCAAGCAATCATATTAAATAAATAATGCTTAGTATTCATGTAATAACATAAAAGTTATTGAAAGGGACACATTTTTGGAGGTTATCTGAAAACGACCCATAAACAGGGTAACAATTGGTGGTGTTATCGCTTACAGCGATTTCTTCCAGACAACCTGAAGATGGAGAGAGATTAAAGAAGAATAAAAGCGGGGGTGCTAGACGTTATTAAATTTACACAGGACAGGACGTTAGGAGGAAGTTGATATTAACGGGACGGGGCATTTTAGGAAGGAGGATATCATACAGAGGCGTAACGATACATTTGCAGTCAAAAAACAAGTGCTCGGGGGTACCATCTGCCAGACCACACTCGCACGGGAGTGGTCTCGCACACGAATCTTAGCCAAGAACACAGGAGTACATATGTGTGCTAAGCATAGGCGAATATTTGCAGTAGTAATATTTTTCGGGATCGATTTCCTAGTAAAGAACCAAGGTTTCGAGGGTAGTTCAGGTTGGATTTTGCCATAATATTTACCCATAGTTTATCGGGAAGATTGCCAACGAGAGTTCCAGGTATTTCGCATTAGTATGGGGCAAGAGCTTTAGCGTCACGGGGAAAATACCTATCGTGATAGCTTCTTTTGCACAAAGGTCCGCACTTTCGTTTTCGTTTGCCACTGTGGCGGGGGATCCATGCCAAGACCAGTTCAATATTTGCTAATGCCTAAACTGCCTAAACTGAATAACACCGTCGGTTGGAATACTAAACTGTCATAGTTCCAAAGAGAGGGTTTTTATAATTTTGAAAAACTTGAGCAGGGAAGTCCAAATACTTTTATTGTATAATAACTATTAACTAGAAGAAGAGATACTTTATGAGCCCAATATGGCGAACTAGAAACGAGTTGATGGAGGTATTCGTGGATGGGGAGAAGAGGATGCGATGATATTTGAAGGGATTGAAATAAAAAATGATCTGCTAAAAATTGTACACGTAGAGAGCAGGGTGGGTTCAAATTCAAAATAATCTTTATTTCATAGGTAAGCATTATTACACTTGAAATCGTCACAATGGTTAAACTCTACCGCTCATTCGTGAGGCAGATTCCCCTGAGAAGAATGAGCAAGAAACTCTAGGGGTTGCTCTTTGTAAATAACATTTACAATACTTTTTTTTATTTGAAACATCAGAAATCGAGACTACCTCCATGAGCTAAACGGGTTACTACCACGGATTTTTGTCATCCAAGTACGCAGAAGTTGTATAATAACCTTTAGTATAAAGTTTTTGTTTCACTATAGTTTTAAACCTCGTGAAAGGCAAATTTTGTATAACAACCGGAATCTTGTTATAGAAGCGTATACATTGCCCCTTATATGATTTTTTGACTTTGTGAAGACGACTGTCAAGAAAAGCTAGTTTATTTCTATTCCTCGTATTAATGTTATGTCTGTCACTATTTTTCACAAATGAATTACTATTCCTTTTAACATAAATTACATTTTCATAAATGTACTGTGAGGCTAGTGTAAGAATGTTAATTTCCTTAAACTTATCTCTCAAAGATACTTTGGGGCCCAGATTGTAAATTGCCCTAACTGCACGTTTCTGCAGGACAAAGATTCTATTGATATCGGCGGCATTACCCCAAAGCAAAATGCCGTATGTCATTAGACTGTGAAAGTAGCTGAAGTAAACCAATCTAGCGGTTTCGACGTCTGAAAGCTTCCTTATTTTTTAATCGCGTACACTGCAGAGCCGAGCCGTTTTGATAACTTACTTATATGGGGACCCCATTGCAATTTAGCATCTAACGTTATACCTAGAAATACAACTGTATCCACAAGATTCAATTTTTCGTTTCTAACTACAATGTTTGTAACCATCTCTCTAACATTGGGTAATGTAAATTTCACACAATTTGATTTTTTCTCATTAAGAAGTAGGTTATTAACAGCAAACCAATCTTTAGATATAGCATTGTTCACATCGTCGTAGGAACATTGGTGCCTTTTAACTTTAAATAATAAGGAAGTATCATCAGCAAACAATACTATCTCATGTTTTATACCCTCCATAATTCTAGGTAAGTCATTAATATAAACTAAAAACAAAAATGGGCCTAGAATTGAGGGACACCCATGCTTATTGCAGATCCTGACGATCTCGTACCGTTAACATCGACCCTCTGTACCCTACCACGCAAATACGATTTAAGAAGGTCGAGATCACGTCCCGCCACACCATAATGGCGAAGTTTCCTGACCAGTGTATCATGATGCACACAATTAAAACAAAAAAAGCTTTGGAAAGGTCACAGAATACACCAATAGCATCATGTGAGACTTCCCATGCATCAAATAAATGATTAATCAACTCGACACCAGCGTCGGTTGTAGAGCGACCCCTAGTGAAACCAAATTGTTTAGGAGACATTAAGTTATTACTATAAAAATGTGCACACATCTGATTTAGAATAATTTTTTCAAATATTTTACTGAGAGTTGGTAGTATTGATATAGGTCTGAAATTGGTGGGGTCAGAAATACTACCAGATTTGAAAAGTGGAATAACTTTACTTTGCTTCATGAGGTCAGGAAAGACACCATCATCAACACATTTATTAAAGACACAGGCTAAATAAGGCGCAATACAATCAACTATAGAACTAATTACTCTGACTGAAAGACCATCAAGATCAGCAGTATTTTTTATATTTATAGACTTAAAGGCTTTAACAATATCGTTTGGAAATACATGACGGAACCTTAAATTAGTGATACTAACTGCATTATTTTCTTTTAGTAAGGATTCAGCGGCGGTGGGAGATGAATTTAACGACTTAGTAGACAAAATTGGAATGTCAGTAAAAAAATTTTCAAATATTTTAGCAACTTCTGCGTCTGTGTTTACAATGTTGTCATTAAATCTTAGTTGAAAATCTAAGTTACGAGGTTTGACCTTTCCAGTTTCGCTGTTTATAATATTCCAAGTCGTTTTTACAACATTCGCGCTGCTTTTTATTTTATTATTTATAAACATTGCTTTGGCTGCAACACAAACACGTTTAAATCTTCTAATAAGTTAACATTGAAGTCACCACAAACAGCACTATATTTATTTGGATTATTTAATTTGCCTAAAACTTCATTCAATCTTTTTTCAAATAGTTCGTAAGATGACCCCCTCATTCATCTGTACACGCTTAATATAACAAGCCATTCAAGCGCTATGCAGGATATCTCTATAGTCCGCTCAATAGATAGGCTCACAATATCTGTACGTTCTTTAAATTTTAAATTATTTTTAATAAGAATTAAAGAGCCACCATGAATAGCTTTTTCTCTGCTGAACGAACTAGCCACCTGGTGATTGTTGAAGCTAAACATGAACTGATGTTTTGATAGAAAGTGGTGTTCAGTAATACACAGAATATCAATATTATTACAGTTAATAAATAATTATATTTCTAACTCTTTGCCTTTCATGCCTTGAATATTTTGATGCACCAGGTTTAATATACAATTTATTTTATTTCTGTGTGTTTTAGGTTGGTTTTTTACTGTCATTGTGTTGCAAGAGTATCTCTCCGTTGTCTTATTAATTAATTTAAATAATTAGAAGTTGAATTATTTTCAACAGAATGATTATTGTCAGTAAACTGACCGATGTCAACGGACTGCTCAATAGAAGCAGCCGGTCTGGTAGCCAATGATTTGGCTGAATTATTAATATAATATGATAGCAACTCTGCTGTCTGTCTCCTAAAATAACTAGTAACGTAAGTAAGTAGCTTTGGTTGGAGATGACTTCATCCCAACAGTAATTATTAACTTAACACTTAGCTTGAATTTTAGCTAAGGCTAGCTTACTAAACGGTTCGAAGACGAAGCTCCCATAGTCAAAATGACTTCTAATATTGGCATTATATTAATAGTGGTTTCTGACTATAATGAGATGAGATGAGAGCCCCACCCTACGCCTGACAGAGCCCAGATAATATTGATATTTTTTTCCACCTTTTGACATGCATATTTTAAATGATGGATACCTGATAGCTTGGAATCAAGAATTACGCCCAAACATTTTACCTCATCCTTTTTTAATCATGACAGATTGATAGTCGAAGTGGATGTGTAGGTCTGGAGCATACCTTTTGCGAAAAAAAATTACAGCATTACTCTTTTCTGCTGACAGGGAGAGGCCGTGGTCGATTTTGTTGTTGTTCAGTGAATTCATACGACACCCGGTTTCTTACCTTTTTTTGTCATTTCAATTTGACGCGAATGAATCAATACCGTTGTATCACTTACGTTGAAGGCTGCTGCTATTAGAACTTGGTTTAAGATGAATCTGCTTCCATTATGGCTTCCAATTCATCGTTATCGACTTTCGTCTCCGTTAACCACGGGGCTCATTGTTGAGATCAAAATTTCCAGAACGGAAGTGATCAAACCGAAAACGCACTGTGCGCTTACGTACGCTACCCGGTCCATATATATCGTTGATATTGTACGGTGCGTTGGTGCCACGACAGAACTTGTATTCGAAAAAAACACGCAATTTAGATTTTTCCGTGGTCACAGAAACAGCCAAATAAAAACATCGAACGGTAGAAAAACAAATTAGCAACTGATTTTTTAAAAGAATTATAGCTATATAATTCACTATAATTTGAAAATGAAACTCTTAAGTAAAATTAAAGATATATAACTATATATATATAACTTCCAACTTTCCAGTATTTGCAATCGGCAATTTCATAGGTAAGGACCTAATATATGCAACGATACTTTCTTGCATTTAATCCACCGAAAATAGAAATGTTTGAATTACTACACTTATGTTATGGTTATAGAGAATGTTATCAAAAAAATATTTTAGTATGTTATTAATGAACGATGCGTTTTTTTAATTTCAGAGTTCCGTTACTGGATAATGCTGACAGACCACACTGACTGATAAGGACTGTAATTACTAACAAACTGTTAAACTCTGGTACATCGTTACATATATTTTGTGTCTCTGAGCCGATTTCATCAAGTAACTAGATCAAGACTAATAAATAATCATGAAAAATATTTTTAAGGTCCCATCACCTTATGAACAATTAGTAAATGATAACGAATCAGAAAGGCTTAATGTGCCGTCAACTAGTTTCGCTGGTGTAGGAAAGTCAACTAAGGACGAAACAGTTTGTGATGCACCGGGTAGAGAAGAAAGCCATTACTCAACTACGACTAAAACGAAAACCAATGCGAATGTCAAAACAACAAGCGTAAATGATTATAACATTGACAATAAACTGAGTTTAGCTTCAGGTTTTACGATCAATCATTTTGAACAATCTGGTGATGAGGCGCAGGTCAGTAAACTAATCAACACAGAACCATCGATCGCTGATGGTGGCATGAAAAATATCTTACACAATGTTAGCCACCAAATTAAGCTTTTAATGCTGTATATTGTTCGCGGCTTACAACAAAACTGTCAGTTTCAAGTAATTAAAGATATCGAAGGGACGGGTAAGCTTGATGATTTATTATTCATGTATATTGATGATGCTATCATATTTTTAAAAGCACAACACAAATTTAATAAGGGTTTAAAAATAACAGAAGATCAGTTATTAAGCGCAGAGGGCGATTTTAGTATTACAAATTATTTTCATTGCTATAATCATATATTGCATGAAATAGAGCTCAAAAATGGTTTAAAAGACGTGACATTCACATTGAATAGCAACATTTGCTTTGATGATTCCGTTTTAGAAAGTTTTGAACTTATGACAGCTTCATCAAAATTATTAGATAATAACATTTTAGACATAGGAGGGGCAAAGTATTATATTGTTAAAAATAAATCTAGTTTATATGAAAAAGTAGCCGATTTGTTAACAGAGTCGGAACAACTATCGACCCGTTTCGCTTTGTCGTCTAAAAATGAAAAGGAAAAAATTAGACAAGATGAAGTTACAAAATTTCTTGACAGCGTAGTGTTCGTAGTGAACCAGCTTAATGAGACCAAACTTGGAGATATAATTGAAAAGGAAATTGATCATTATGTAGGACATACCGATAGACACTCAGAAACTTGCAAATTTAAATTATATATACAGGACTGGGTAAAGCTAAAAGAAGGTCGATGTCTGACAAACGTGGATATACAGCGACAGTTCGCCATTTGGGGACAGGAAACTATAAACCAAATCAGAATGAATGACGTCAAAAAGTACGGATGTACTTTTGAAGAAAGCAATGAAGTGATTGTGAAGATATTAAACTTTTTAAATAATGATAAAGACACAAACGTGCTGTGTCTTTTTCATCAAGAAACGCTGTTCAGTAAAATGAAAGTGTGTCAAGTTCTTGAACATTTTGCTAGTCAAAACATTGACGAAAAATTCATATTTTGTGACATTAATGATTTAATTGAACTGGAGCATACTAAAAATTGTCTTGTGAAGGCATTTAGTTCGCAAACATATAACATACTGTATGTATCACTTCAAAACAATAATTTTCATGACATTGAGGTACTAAATCGATTGTTACAAATCATAATCCAGTTTAATCGTAGCGCTGAAAAATCAGTTTACGGGAAAAGCAACGAAATCGCTAAAAATAAACTACGTAAACGACTAATAATTAGTATTCCTGAAGAAGAAAAAACGATGTTCGTCAAAAAAATTTGCTTATATAACCTCGAAATCAAAAGCTTTGCTCTGAATGATTTTGGTAACAGTTTCAGGGCACTCGATAAAAAATCCAGGCGACTCCTTATGGAAAAAGGTCGGATAAAGCTTCACGGTAATTATGTAACAGGTTTACTTACAGAAAACGATTTAGCCCTTTATATTCGAGATGAAATGTTGTTTAAATTTATTTCAAATGAATTAGAAATAAACGACATTTCAGTAGTCACTAATCACTATTACAACAAAGAAGTAACACAATATTATATAAACCGTTCATTATTGCCTGTAATTATACATCCCAGCATAATTTCCAGTTCTAAATTTCGCTTTGCAAGTGAAAAATATAAGGAGAAATATATAAATCGAGAAGTTATTGTTGTTTCTTCAAACAAAAAGTTATTTGAGTATTATCGTAAAACAAATATTAATGTACACTGGTTGAAGGAAACCAATCATGAATACATCTGGGTTACTTCACAAGGTACTCTCACAAATCTTCGAGGGTATGTCAAAGCGCGTGATCCAGATCTTGATCTAGATCCAGATCCAGATTTGTGTCTAGTTCTAAATTCGGATACAGATATTTATTTAGATTCAGATATTGATTCATATTCAGAACTTGATTTAGATTCAGATTCTTGTCCAGATATTGATCCAGATTCTGATTGTTATCTAGATATTAATTCAAAACGAAATCTTGATTCAAATGAACATCCAGATCGTGAACATAAAAACTATATTCCTATCACAAATGTCAATGATATGATCAACGACATAGTGCTAATTAGCGCTTGTCCTGGTATGGGTAAATCAATCTTGTTATCACATATCGCAGAACAATCGAAGAAAGAAGATACTTCGTTTTTTGTTATTACAACCAACCTAGCAGATTACGTTGAACAACTCGATAACCTAAAGACGGAAATAAATATAACATTCAAACAGGCATTACACTTCGTTTTTATTACTACACAAATCGAGTCCCCGCAAATTGAAGAAAGCGATAGTGCTTTTAACCTTTTAACAGTTCAAGAAGATGGAAACGTAGCCTTTTCACCTGACGCCCGTTTTGATCACTTTAATCACTTACGTGCAATGATATTCTGTAAGTTGTACAATCAGGAGAAAATTGTGCTGTTACTTGATGGTATTGATGAGATAGCGCCAGACTACTGTAAAACAACTTTGAAACTTTTACAGATGCTAAAACGTAGCAAGGTGCGTAAAATGTGGGTAACCACTCGTCCAAATGGCATCACAAAAGACTTAGAAAACGTTTTGGAAACTTTCGCATACACATTGAGACCTCTATCAAAAAATGACCAGTTGGCACTTATCAGGAGTTTCTGGCAAGATAAGATCATACTAGAAAACGAAAATAACGAAACACTGTCACCTGAGGAGGGCCTTTTGAACTCGGTAAATATGAGTAATTTAACTGCTTTACACGCTGAAACAAACCAGAACCCAAATGAGAGAACACTAAGTTTCATGAGTGTGCCATTGCATTGTTACATGTTTGCTGAAGTATGGACCAATGATTTCATAAAGTGTTGTTTGCAAAACAATGACATGACTGCCGTCTCTAATACACTTCTAACAACTTTCGACTTATATTCAAAATTTATTAATACAAAATTCGATGAACTCCTGCACAATGAAAACTCAAAGACTTCAGAAAATAGATCTCTTCGAGAGGAAAAGAAAATTGTGGAAAGTGTTTATGGTAAGTTGGCTCTATTAGAGATATTTGACAAAACGCTGCTCACAGAATTGATTCCAGACGAAGACAGGATTAAACTTCTAACTCTCATACAAAATGAAAAGTTAAAAACCGGTATTGTCACTGAAGTTGTCGACAACCTACCTCGATTTGTACACAGAACATTTGCGGAATATTTTGCAGCACATTATCTGGCTGAAATTTTATTAAGCCCTATTAATAATAAAAGAAAAGAAGCCGCTAAATTACTATTGTACAACAGTGTTACCAGTAATTCAGAATATTATTATGTCTTGTTTGCTTTCTTCAACTACATAGTTATTTCTAAGAGCAACAACAAAGATATTTTTGAAGCAGCCATATGTGGCGATATTCGTAAGCTGTCGGAAACCGAAAACCTGAACACAATGTTCGACCCTCTTAACAGGTCACCGATGCATCTCGTTACTAGTAACTTATTCAAATTTTTAAATAACTTTCCAAATGCTTATAGGGAAGTAGAGACGACTTTCACAACGGACAATGTTTTCTATATTTTTATTCAGCGCCTGTGTCAGTCAATGATAGAACGTTTTGCTGACACACTTTTTTCATGGACGCCTACGCATTATTTGGCACTGTGTCCCTTTAAATATATTTCGGAAAAAAATTTCATTTTAATACAATATTTCGACGATGCCACACAAGATATTCTTGGTCGAACACCACTGATGCTCTTAATTTTAAATAGCTCCCTCTCCGTTGCCTGGACTAGTTATAGTATATCTTTCAATTTGACATGCGTCAACATTCAAGATCACTTTTTAAAAACAGCACTACATTATGCACTGAAAAATTTTAAGAACAAAATTGTTAATAGCCCGTATATAAAAAAAATACAAAAGAGAAGAACTATATCAGAAACTGTTGAACATCTAGAACGAAGATACAATTCCTGCATTGGGAAGAAATATTATTTTTCCTATGAAATTGATCGTGTTTCCTCCAGAGTTTCCGAGGAAAGGAATTATATGTTTGAAATTTTGCTTTGGCAGAAACATATCGAAGTTATTTGTTTACTATTAAAACACGGTGCACGTTTTGATATACCAGACAATGAAGATATAACATCTATGGACATAATTAACTCAATAGTTACTGAAGAAACCAAACATATATTTGAAGAATTGTCTGATTATCAAAATCGTATAATAGATAAATATGATTGTGACGATCTTAATCTAATCCGTTTGAACTACATTGCTGAACATGTACAAAAACATGGCTACAATGCCTCTATTTTTGAGGTTGATGAAGTTAATACACTTGACCATATGGAACTTGCTGCCCGTTATAATGCTGTGAAACAGAGTGTCAGTAACCGTGTAAAAAAATTGACGAATAAAATACGACCTTGTTCGCAAACTCTGGGTACCCGAAGGAAATACCGTGTAAATAGTAACATAAAACGTCTTTTGGTGTGTACTCTGTCAAGGCAGTTGCTTCAGGATTATGACCAACCAACTTTGCCCGAATTAATAAGTAATTTATTTACCCTCTGGTTTATAGATGAAGTGCTTCCTGAGGTAGCAGAGCGTTTCATTAACAATACAAACATGCTAACACTATCCCCTAATAATGACAATCATAGAAACATTTTTATCTTCATGTTAACAAAGAATAAAACCATCGCTCAAATATTAATGTCAACATTTCCTCATTTACTTGACGTAGTAGATGCAAGAGGAAGAACCGCTCTACACTATGCTGTTAAAAATAGAAATAAACATTGTATCACTGCTTTAATACAAAGCAATGCGCGTGTTGATATTATAGATAACTTAGGTAAGAATCCTGTGCAGACAAACAAGTTAAACGTATTAAATTCCAAAGATACTTTTGATGGACGTCTATTTGATTTCATAGAGACTTTGTCTCTTGAAATTGTTACTCCACTAGTTTTGGCGATGAACCTGTATCCGATAAAAACTCAAATCGACGCGGACATTATATGTTACATACTACGTTTCAAGAGAACCACGGCACATGTTGTAGTGTCGCATTACCCAGACGTCGTAAATATAAAAGATCACAAAGGCAGAACGGCCTTGCATTACGCTGTAGAACGAAACGACGTACAAGCAGTTTGTTTCTTAATTGGTAAAAATGCCCAAGCAGACATTGCTGATAATGACGGTAACTATCCCGCGCATTTGAAAAAGGGGTACCCCTTTCACCTTCTAATAAAAAATACTAAAAAAAGCAGTAAGCAATTACGAAACTTACGACGGACTTATGATGATTATAACAAAAATATGCTTCACTTCGTTAACAGCCTGCCGTTCGAAGTCGCAAAGCCTCTAATCCTGACTGTCGGGTTAGTTCCTCCACTTACAACGTCTGATCATGCACTATTAACCTATATTTCTAAACGTAAACTTAAGACTATAGCTTCCGTTCTTTGGGCAGAATATTCTTACTTGGTGCCAATATCTTAAGGAAAATTGCACTTATTTCGACTAAATTTATATTTTCAATAAGGTTGTTTAAATATTACTGTACACAAGATTTTACATACAATTTACTAGAAAAGAACAATAACTCGCCTCTATTCCCTGTTTTGAAATCCCCAGGAACCTTCCGTTTAAGAAAGTAATTTTGGCAGTTTTGCATTGTGAATGCGAGGAGTTAAAGATACTTGACTTGGATAGATAACGCAGAAATCGGGCCATGCATACTCTTTCACGCACCGTACTTTGTTTTTTTCGTGTGTGTTCTCCAGGACTTCACGCTCACACAGGTTGTCAACAGGCAGAAAATATGCTTTTAGTAACTGGACGTGAGAGTGTAGACGTTGCTCGATTTCTGTGTGTCTTTAAGGCTTTTGTGGTTATTCACTAAATGATTATCACTAATTACAGATTACTTTCCATATAAATCATATCGTGGTTAGAAACCTGTAATACTGTGTATCTGTTCTCCTTGGCTCCAAGTCTGCTAATTATCTTGAAACCACGGGTCATTGTAATTCCACTGAGATCATATTTAAATTATGATACTATGTTATTCTGCTAAAATCTAGTTGCAATGGCAATTAAGCTTCAATAGAGCGTCATTAATCGATCGATGTTACTCACTAAAAGTACAATGGATATTACTACATCATCAGCTTACAGGCATCCACTGCTGGACATAAGCCTCCCCTAGAGCACGCCAACTTCCCCGGTCTTGTGCCGCCCGCATACAGTCACTGCCGGCCACCTTGCTCAGGTCGTCCGTCCATGTTGCCGCAGGGCGTCCCACGCTACGTTTTCCTTGACGTGGTCGCCATTCCAGAACAAGTCTGCTCCGTCGGCGATCAACCCTCCTGCAGACATACCCGGCCCACTGCCACTTAAGTTTACTGATTTTGCGAGCTATGTCGGTCACTTTAGTTCTCTGACAGATGACCTCGTCAGGGATTCGGTCCATCAGAGAAACCATAAGCACAGCTAGCTCCATCGCACGCTGCGCGACCTTGAAGTGGACGAGGCCTGTAGTTAATGTCCACGTCTCGGCTGCGTAGGACATAACTGGTAGAACGCACTGGTTAAACACCTTAGTTTCTAGACTTTGTGGGATTGACGACCTGAAAATGTGACTAAGCTTCCCAAATGCAGCCCAGCCCAAACGAATTCTCCTGTCGGCTTCCTTCTCGAACTTGTGCCTGCCAAGCTGGATATTTTAGCCACTGTAGACGTAATTGCGCACAACCTCAAGAATACAGGTCCCAGTGTCACATATGCGTTGAACATAATTTTTATAAAATTCAAAAGAAACTTCACGTAATTAGTAGACAACGACATCGATGTGCCATCGAATCGACAGAGCAGAATAGCTCGATCGCTAACCACTGACAATACCAAACATCAAAATCCTGGTATTAACACTATCGACACACAACCGAGATGATTTAAACTTACAGACCTAGGGCCCAGGACTTCACGCTCACACAAACAAATGCCAGAACATGTGCTCTTTGTTACTAGGAACTGTAATGAGACCATTTTAAACAACTGCATCTGTTATTGAAGTGAAGGACGAAATTTCTGACAATTATTTCAATGCAATTGTTTTGAAACTCGAAAGTATCTAATACATTTAGCCTTTGAACAATTAGGTTGAAGTTTGACCACAAGCATATTTCTCTCAATTTTTGTCAGTCTATGTTGACAATAGTATTAATAGTTGGAATGAACGTGAATTCAAGAACTTCATTACGATAATTAGCGGTATCAGACAATTTGTAGTATTTTAAGATTTATGAACAGTAGTTTAAAATTTATAATTATTTGTTTATGTTTATTATGATCTAAACGGGATAATGAAAGGAGTTTCTTCCGTTTTCCGAAACAGAAAAAAACCTTGTGTCTGAGACTCATTTTTTATTAATTGTTGTGTAGAGTTATTGGTTTGTTCATTTATTTAGTGCACATCTTTTGTACTGCATAATGTAACATAATTATTAAAGTACATCGGTCTTTATTTCAAATTTTGTCTGACCAACATCCATTAATTTGCCTATACTTATATGTATAATGTTATTGATTTTTTACGGAGATAGAAACCTGGCGACCTGAAATACAGGATCAATCTAGTTCAGGCACCAATCTTTGCAAATATTGTGGTCTATAACATATATCAATTAATGTATAATGTAATGTGTGTATAGTGTAAACTTTGTAGAGAAAATGAAGATTATTATTATTATAGAGTCATTTGTATTACCGATAATACGTAGTGAATATACCTAATTATTAACTTGGTAATGAAAAACCTGGACACGCAATTTGGTTACCTTATTTAAAAGTACCTGTCCAAAACATAACATTTTAAGTGCTTTTAATATACAGGCCGTATATTTGAAAGTGAGACATACTTATAGAGTGCGTTACATTCTTGATTCTGAACCCAAAATAATAATAAACTAATGATCTTAAACTTTACAAAAAAATATTTTTTTTATCGACTACTACTTGTGGACAACATTACTTATCGAAATCTATGCACACCACTATTATTGCTCCGACTGACGCAGCGGCTAGCGGCGCGGGGGCACGGCGGCGAACAACAAAGCACAGGTCGGCACTGTTTGCAGAGACAATGTACGCACGACCTTGGCCTAGCGAAGACACGTAAATTATTTGTACTTCCGCTCGCTCGAACACTGCGCCGGCGCGCGGCGGCGAACGCGCCTCTCGCCTGCAAAATGGATATTTCTTCTAACGTCGAATTGACTGAGATGGTGCGACTTTACGCAATAAGTAGTGATAGTGTGAGGCGAGCTATTCAAATGTTCCCAAATTGGAGTTTACGCGGAGGAGGTGAACAGTGTCGATGTTGTTGCATGAGAGGATTATCTCAATATTTTATACTGTGAAACACAATGTGTTTGTGTAGATCAATTTAAAACAAAATTTATTACGACGTGCTAGACTATGCTATTGTAGAAAACGGTGGACATTTTAAACACTTGCTCCGTACCATCACCCATACACCCCAACATATCACTAATAAATCAATCATTGTAAATAATTTGATTTCACATTTTTAACTACGCCAAAAACCTCAATTCTTATTAAATGATAACTTAATTATCTTTTTTAGTACGTAAAACATTTCGATGATAGTTCATAAGTAAAAAATAATTAACATAATCTAAAACGTAATCATTTCGATAACAGCTTTTTCATCATAACATAAATGAGTAGGTGAGAGAGAGATGTGAAATCATTGTTATTGTTGCTGTCTCACTTGGCACTCGCTTAGTAGTATTCCCATTGCACTCGAAATCAAGCGTAAAGGGAATCGGTTTATTCCTATGTACACTCCAAAACAATTTGTTGATTTATTTTTTGTTCTATCACATATCCTAATTTTATTTTAGTCTATGTTTTACATGATTTACTATGACATGCATGAATATGTCTCACTTTCAAATATACAGCCTGTATTTTTTAAATAGATCTACAATATTATTGTAGTCAGTAAATAAATAAATAAATAAGGCACACACTCAACATAGCCCCGCACTAGGGAAACCCTGTGTCGCGGGTGCCATGGACACACACATAGACAACCACAAATTACACCCAAACTCACGAGAGAAATAAATGTAAGCCATACAAACATTTCTCCCGACCCGGGAATCGAACCTGGGACCTCTGCGTGGTAGTCCGGCATGGTAACCGTTCGGCCACAGAGGCAGTTAAATATTATATCGATAGGCAGTATATATTATATCGATATAAATACCTAACGAACATGTTTAATTAGTAGGATTCTATTAGTAGAATTATAGATAATAGATTCGCGTTAGAATTTTCGCTATGTTGCCGCTCTGCGCACGTAACGTAATAAATAGTACGAGAAAGTAATAGTTAACCCTGCCTTTCACGCAAACATTTGCGCGTGTGCAGATAGCACCTTGCTGTATGTAGTTAGTAGTAGGTAAATAACTTTCGAATGTTGTATGGAGTGTCCGGGGTGTGTTAGTAGTATTAATAAGTTTTTATGCAGTGGCATATAGTTTTAATCTTAGAATAATAACGCATAGAAACCTAGTCCGCACACGCTAAGTGAGGCAAATTGAAGCGCGCCAAAAGGGCCTACACGAGCGGGCGGGTCTTCAGTGCTCAAGGTCAACTTGCACCGCGAACAGATCAAGAATTTTAGCTAAAAATAACGAAATGTGCGGTAAATGAGTGTAAAAATGCGTCAGACAAACATAAAATATATACTAACATCATATTCCACAAGGAAGTAACGCGTTTCAACTTGTATTTTTATATAAATATTCACTAAAACCGGAAATTAACCTACTACTAAAACTAGCCTGCATGAATTTGATTTTTGCCTCACTTGTGACAGTTCGTTTGATATGAAACTATCATTCTATGCGTTATTATTGTAAGGTTTTTATATAATTTCACGGACCCAAGTCGCTATAATGCGCAAGCTACACTGCGAACGAAGCTAAGCTAGCTTAGCTCACGTAGCCGATCTTTTCATTCACATCCCACATTATTTCATTCTACGGTTCACACCGCGATCTAAGCTAACCGAGCTAACTAACTAAAGTTAGTTTAGTTTAGTCAGTTAGCTTTGCTTCGTTGGCGGTGTGGCCTGCGCGTTATGATAGCCGACCTCCGCTAGGAGATGGCACTCCAAGGAGGAGTATTTTTTTAGTTGGTGCGTGCAGTTACAAAAAAAAAAAAATTTAATGTTGATAAACCTGTTAGTTGCACTTTTGTTATTTTGCACATATGTATAATAGTTTATAAGTACGTGTTGATTATGTAATATAATGTTAACTTTGATTGTAATTAAACTATTTTTTCTTCGAGTTGTGAATTTTTCATATCCCAACCTAATCCAATTACGTTTGTACAGTCAAGAGCACGTCAAGCTTGACACTTTGTACTTTGGACCGTTCTTATCGTAAGCGGCATAGAGTGGGATTTAAACCTTAAGTGTCAAGCTTCAAGACATGATCTTGACCCTACGTTAGACAATTGGCGTAAACTTCATTATGCTGTGTACATTTCGTAACAAAAATTCCGTTTCGCGACAATGAAAATTGAGCCTAATCGTGCAATATTATTTAATATTAGAGAGAGAAATACCTTTTTTTTATTTTTTCATTATCTAAACAATAAAAATTGCCACGGAAATTAGGTAGTGAACGTTAGTCCCGATAAGGACCCATTTCAGAAATGCCATCACAATGTTAACGGTACTAATTGTAAAAGAAAAAATATTAAATATTTTTTTCTGATTGTTCGATCTTTGTATTAAAAATTATAACAAACTAGTGGAATAATTTCACAAAAAATAAATGAATACCAATTCAATAAAAATTTGAAATACAATGAATAGCGACATCTCTCGCCAGGGCTGGTAACTGTGAAGATATCTAACTGGGTGATAAATCTTTCATAGATGGCCCTACGACTAAAAAGTCGTTGAAAAAACCAAATACTAAGATACGACGCAAGCACATAGAAAAATTCGTGAGGTCCGCTGGTTCGTTCCGTGGGTTAGTTGGTATAGCGTCTGGCACGGTAAGCTAGAAGACGTCTCGGTTCGAATCCGGCCGGTTCGAAGAAATTTTTTCTGAGTGTTCGATCTTCGTATTAATAATTATAACAAATATTAAAAAGACGAGATTCTTTAATATTATCATATCACAAAAGTTTGATAAATTTAACTAGTCCATAAAACGTAATGAATAATTATATAAAATATTATATTATCTAAATACATATTATATTAAATAAATTTTTTATTGAATTGATATTCAATTATTTTTTGTGAAATTACTCCACTAGTTTGTTATAATTATTAATACAAAGAAAAGAAGATTAATTAATACAATGAATAACGACATCTCTCGCCAGGACTGGTAGCTGTAAAGGTACTAACTGGGTGATAAATCTGCAATAGATTTCTCATAGATGACGCTACGACTAAAAAGTCGTTGAAAGACCAAGTACAAAGACCGGGACGTGAGGTCCGTTGGTTCGTTCCGTGGCTTAGTTGGTATAGCGTCTGGCACGGTATGCAAGAAGACGTCGGTTCGAATCCGACCGGATCAAAGGAATATTTTCTGAGTGTTTTTTCTGAATGTTCGATCTTTGTATTAATAATTATAACAAACTAGTGGAGTAATTTCACAAAAAATAATTGAATATCAATTCAATAAAAAGTTTAACTAAACTAAAGGGTGAAGCCGAGAAATTGGTACAACATCTTGGAATCAGTGCAGAAAATTATACTTCTTGCTGGGAGATAATTACTCACCGATTCGATAATGGTCGACTATTGTTTACATCGTACATGAACACTCTATTGAACCAGTCTGTCATACAACAAGCGAGCGCTGCGAGTATAAGGAAACTTCATGACGTCAAGCTAGAATGTCTGAACGGACTTACAAATATTGGACTCGATATAAAAACTTGGGACCCAATAATTGTGCATTAACTGGTACAGAAATTGGACAGTGTGACCTACAACGAGTACATGAAAGATCTGGAAGAACCCAGAAGTTTTCCAAACCTACAAGAATTTATTCAGTTTTTAGGGTCGAAATTTTGGTAGGCATTTCGGTGATCATAGGAATAATATTGTCTGGGTCGGAATGACCTGGAATCACATGGAACCTCACATGTTATGTGCATTTGGAAGTTCACAGGGACTTAGGAGATTATGGTAGTAAAAACATCATGGTATTCAATAAAATAAATTTGCGACACATCATAGTTAAAATAGTATTTTCAGTCGTTGCATAACGAAGGTTTATAACGAGGATTGTAATAGGTACGACATTTTAAGACCTATCCTATTATAAATGATTGCATACAATACTTTTCCTGCGAATAAACGAAAATAATGTAACACAACCTAGTATTTAGGTGGTCTGTGAACACAACCAATATTTAAAGATTATTAGAAGACCAAAAAGATTGAATAGAAGTTCCGTGATTGGCCAAATACCGTTTATATTTTAACGAATCAGGAGGCAGTAGAGCGTTCGAGTATTGGTAGGTCAATGGAGTAGCATCATAATATTTGATATGAATTTTTTTTTAAATTCTCTTGCCAAATGGTTAAGCCTTGTTATATAAAATTTTGAGACGTTAAATAACTTTCAGTTCAGCGTAGAATATAGATAATAGAATTTTTGTTCCGAACTAAAAAGAGCGCCTTTGTGACATGGTTCATGAAATTATAATTAACAGACTAAAGTACAGAAGTAGAAAAAGAAACTTATGCGTGTGCAGACGAATCATAATGCGGCCCCACTGGTGTCACGTGATTATATTTACCATTGGAAACGTCTTATGTTAACAAATGTACGATTTTGGTTTGGGTCACTATTCTCAGAAAGCGACTTAATTGAAAAAAATTGAGTTTTATTTTAATTTCTTTTTGTTTGGTACATAATCATGCCATTGTGTCAAATTAAATAACTTCAAATATAAAAATTAATTCATAATTATTATAATGTAATAAAAAAACTTTGATTGATTTTTGTGAAAATTGCGGGCACAGACATATTTAGATATATGTCTGTGATTGCGAGTTATATCTTTTTATATTACACGTCATATAATTGATACAAAATTAATGATATTACAAAGTTACAACATAATTGTCAATACATTTACTTAACTACAAAGAGATTTTAATTAAATGTACTCTCAACATTAAGGCCACTTGCCAAATGAATACTACCTACTCCTACTTCTTAAGATTCTATTCTGTTCTATTTTTAAGTTTCTGGCTTCTCTTGTAGAATTTTGCCAATGTCATATCAGTTATGGGAGTTACAATTTCGTTTTCTAGATGTTTAAATAATGAACACTGCTATTTAGTCTATTCCGGCTTCTGGAACAATACATAACAACACGATACACCATCACCGTTACAAATATTTAAATAAATAAGTTTTCTAATTTAAGTTTGTTAGTATTAATAAAATCAGTTATTAATTCTAAGATGTTATTTGTAAAAACATATAACAGAAACTTGAAATTCACGGGGTGAGGAATAGAAGTTGGAACACTATCATAAATAGAACACGTTCTGGTAGGGCAGCTGAAAAATATGTGGTCTGGGGTGCCTTCATCCAGCTACGCTTCATAGAGCTATCCCGTATTCTAAGTTTTGCCAGATGGACCGGGGTGCAGACATGGCCAATTCGAAGTCGGCATACTGTAGACGTAACAGTCTTACTGAATCCATTGTGGAATAAAGATCTAAGGCTTTTTGGGGATACTTGTTTGGGTGTCTGCGAAATATTTGCCCTTAGTGAGTTTACTTTTGCTCCACTCTGCGCTCCATGAGGAAAACATATCATTGGCAGCTAAAGGCAGGTCATAAGTGTAAGTCTTGTAATGAGTAAGACAACCTGTTTGGTTTCACCAACATGTCTGCAGTTTCGCTACCTTGGATCCCACAGAGACCAGGTATCCACGCTAACACAACTTGTAAATTGTTACGATGACAATGGTGTACAACTTCCTTGATCTTTAGGATAGTATGGTATTTTGTTTTAGCAACAAATTTGTTTGACAAATTAGCCTGCAAACAGCTTTTTGAGTTTGAAAAAATTATGCTTTTGTTCAATTTGTGAGATTCAATATAGCTGAGGGCTTCGAGCAGGGCTGTGAATATTGATGCTTGAGGTGGACATTTACAATTCAAAATTATTCCGAACTTAGGGATCCATACAGCCGCACCCACACAATCATCAGCAGCCGGCTTAGAGGCGTCTGTGTAAATAGTCAACCAGTCTTTAGTTAGGGCTATATTAAACTGCCTGTCCGCCCGCCGCAGGAGAATCTTTGTAAATACCAAAATCCAAGATTACTTTAGGTTTATATATTATTGCGTCATAGGGACAAGAAAAAAGGGGATTTTTATCAGTATTGAAGATACGAGAATGAATACTAATAAATTTTTTATAACTTTTAAGAATGCAAAGAATATCTTTGACTTGCCCGTGCTTAGAAGTCCTAGTCAGATCAGACAGTTTGTGGAGTTTAGATAGGAGAGGATGAGGGGATAGTTGCGCAACTTTGTAAATAAATCTATCCGTAAGAAGCTGCCTTCTCAGGGGGTTCCTCACACTCAGCCTGGAGAGCATTTATAGGTGAAGACTTCATAGCGCCGATAGTGGTACGGAGACACTGATTGAATTTTGTCCCACATTTTAAGAGCAGTTTTGTGACAAGGTTCAAATAAAAATGAGCAGTAGTCAAATTAACTACGATTTATGGCGGTATATAGATTTTTTTGACAGAATGGGTGGGACCCCCACCAAGCACTTGACAAAGATCGGAGGATGTTAATGCTTGCCTCACACTTCTTAAGATTCTACTATATTCTATACATATAAGAATCTACTATAGTCTGTCTTTTTTAAGATAGAGTAACATGACAGTTCATTGCGCAAAATTGTTGCCCGCTTACAAGAAGCTAGTGGCTTGCAGTCGATAAATATTCTATCGAATATCGACTGCATGTTAGTTACACTTATACAATAAATGGCTGAATTTGAATAATTAATAACTAATATTCGTCCAACTGGTGGGCACAAATTCATATGATTTTATTTAATGTCAATAAATTGTAAATTTTTGAAAGTTCATACGTATATACACTGCGTTAAGAACTACGTATTATGTCTCTTAAAAAAATACAAAGAGGAGTCATATTTAAAAGTTTTTCACTTTAATTCAAAATTATACATAATGAAATCCGCCTATTCTTGTTAAAAGTCCAGTGTATCGCATGTGTTCTTATTATAATGCTGTCAGATATGATTTTGACATATTCTCTTGTTCTGTGGTCTCAGCTAGAAATTCAATAAGAAAATGTATTATATAGTGACTGCGCGATGAATTTTAGTTGTCTGTTTCCTATTTCATAAATAATAGATATGTAAATCTTAATTTACTATAATTTTGTTTAAGCACTTTATGTTTTAAATACGAAACACTGTGTTCACATCTAGAAGGACACACTCTTCTCGCCTTATAATGTTAACGAATCTGTTGTATTTGATTTAAGAGTTTTGTGAACCGAATAAAAAAAATGTATATGAATAAGAATTGATTTCGATCCTAGTAGGCCAACTGTCAAAATAAGAATGAAGGCAATAACGCAATTAGTAATCTTTAGAACGTCGTAACATTCAAAATCCCAACATTTTTGGCAAAATTTTACCTTCATTCACAATCTGTCGATAAAACTGTCGACAACTACTACACGACTATTTAAAATTTTATGAAAACTGGCAACTCTGCAAAAATCATTTTGCTCCGTCGTCAAAAAAGACAAGACTACTAATCAGAAAAAGACTGACGAAAGAATCGGACACCTATCGGACGTGTATTGAGTGAATCCGATCCGACCATCAGGGGGTCTACTCTCGATCTCCGTCCGAAACAATTACTGTCAAATAAGTAGTATTCGACCAAATTAAAAGACAGGTATTAAGTATGAAGCTTCATTCGCATCACGCGTCTTTTCATTTGGTCGAGTATTGCTTATTTGACAGTAATTGTTTCGGACGGAGATCGAGAGTAGACTCCCAGACCCGGAATCGGACGTGTATTACCGCACAGGTCGACCTGTTCGTCCCGTCAGTGGGCGCCGCCGCCCGCCGGGCCTAAAACAACCCAGAAGCCCACAAATTAATGGTGCAAATGAAGTAAAATACCTAGTAAATCTCGATTTTTCCTTTAGCGTAACTTTTTTTTAGGAATTATGCACATCTAAATATATATTGTCAATAGAGTTTGTTATTAAAATAAAGCGAAAATGTAACTTTTGCAGCAAAATAAGAATTTAAGTAACTTTGTAACGAAACATAATTATTTACTCAAAAGCCCTGGCAACACTGGGCTAAAGCATTTGCAAACGGATTCGCTCTGGACCTTTTGGAGGGAAAAGTGTCGTTTTTATTTTGACTTTCAATTATTTTGTGAAATCTAGTTTAAATTCATAATTCATAATTCATAATTCATTTAATCCTTTTAATCCTTAAAGTGGAATAGGATAGTGCTATTGTGCCTTAATCGAAGATTAAAACGCGAAATTATACGTATCTCGAACTAAAATACCCGTATCGGCCCGTTCTAAGGAATCCCGAGTCAATCCAAGCACGCCGCCTCAAATTGCCTATCCTCTTTGTGGCGGCCATATTTACAGAAAAACTTATTTTTATGTTTTCGGCTGAAGGACTTTGTTTCCATGGCCAGAAATAAATTATTAAAAAAAAAAAGCATTTGCAAACGGGATTCGTAGTCTGTGACGGGATTCGTTCTGGGCCTTTTGGAGGGAAAAGTGTCGTTTTTATTTTGACTTTCAATTATTTTGTGAAATCTAGTTTAAAGTGGAATAGGATAGTGCTATTGTGCCTTAATCGAAGATTAAAACGCGAAATTATACGAATCTCGAACTAAAATACCTGTATCGGCCCGTTCTGGAAAGGAATCCCGAGTCAATCCAAGCACGCCGCCTTAAATTGCCTATCCTCTTTGTGGTGGCCATATTTACAGAAATATAATTAAACGTTTATGTTTTCGGCTGAAGGTCTTTGTTTCCATGGCCAGAAATAATTTTTTAAAAAAGCAATTGCAAACTTGAAACTTGTTTCTTGTTTGCTTTGCTCGCAAACTTTATCTTCTTGTATTAGTAGTTTGTGCTTTATCTTCTACTTGTGTGATACGCAGATAAGATACGCAGTAGAGTCTCTTTACAGTTTGTGCTTTTGAGTGTAATATAATTAAACTTCTTTGATAAGTTTCGATATTCTCAAGCATTTAAACGACAAAAAGCATTGGTGTCTTGTAGGCGTTCGATTTTAACGGTATACATCAGCCTCAAAATACTAAAGAGGATTGAAATCGTTCAAGCTCCCTCGAAATTGGCTGGAACATGGTGTCGACTCGGGTGAGTTTCTTTTGTATTTCGTACAACACGTGCTACTTGTGTAGATTGCTGCCTAAAGCCTTGAAGTTCCAGTTTTCCTTAACACTTAAGGACTCGCTAATGGGTCCATCAGACCCAGTACGTCA
>NW_020655929.1:0-28016 GCF_003589595.1 Hyposmocoma kahamanoa
TTTGATACCTTTTATTATGTAACAGTCATATAAACTACTATTATACTTTTAAATCATAAGTTTATCATTAATTGTCCACAGATTTCTACATGACGACGCGTAAGATGCCTGATGAACCCCAGTTCGAGCGCCCCATAGGCAATCATACCTTCCACATCGGCAGAGAAGCTGTTCTGGGTTGCTCTATCATCAACTTGGGGAAACATAAGGTAACTTTGTACTTGTCTAATAATGTTCTAAGTATTGGTTTGCCCAAGAAGTCTGCGGTATCAATGCGGAAATATAAATATCAAACTTTAAACAGTTATGTATTGTCTACAATGATCTATATTCTTTGCCATCCTTCAGGTAATTTTAAAATTAACCTTTCAGAAAAATTCCTATCTTTACTTTTAAAATACAGGTCTTCTTCTTATCGATTGATGCCATACATTATAATGTTTGTCATCGCGGTGAAACGAATTGCCAATCGACGTAAAGTGCTCGCCGATTATTGTTCAAGTTACGTCAGATATACTGTAAAGGAATGATGCGTCATATACACAACAACAGCTCTAAATATCGTTTGATGGTCTCTTCGTTATCAAAGTCGTGACCGTTAAAAAAATTGTATAGACCGAAATAAGTAAAAATTTGAATGGGCTACAAACAAATATACGTATTTTAGATCCGAAAAAAGAAGGTTATGGTACCTGTAAAGGACCCGAAAGATTTAGATACGAAAAAATTTTTTTTATAAAGATATTACGTAACGGAACGAACAAGTTATGCGCCAGTACCACTCAGACCTTTTTTCGAATTGCAAATGTCTGAAGGGCACTGCAACTACGCTCGTCACCCAGAGACATAAATTGACAAGTCCCATATGCCTGTAATTTCACCTGCCTTCCCTTAAGACCGGAACGCATCACATTGCCGCTTAGTGGCAGAAATAGATAAGGTGGTAGTACTTCCCCGGACGAACTCATTCAAAGGACCCTTACTGCTATAAAATGTTTCAGTGACAACAGAGTTGCGGATATACTATACCCAATAATGGATGAATTCAGGTAATACACATGATTGTTACGGGTCCTTTACAGGTTTCACGGCCACGGGTAATAATCAGAATGTCTTCGTAAAAATTTCATTATTTTTGTTTCGAATCCTAGAACTCGATAGATAGTAATAATAGCCTATACAGGGTGTAACAGCAAGGTGTAGTCATATTTGAAGGTCGGATTCAGTTAATGGTATGAAACTATTTAGCAAAGTTGTTTTAGTACAAACTACGTTATTTATGGAAATTTCGCCATGAACAGTTTCGATCAGCTGATGTCATTTAACGAAAATAAATAGTCACATCACATCTCTATTGAGTATCATAATACAACCAAATTACGTAACTTGAAAAAATTGTGAAATTCAGGCATGTTATTGTAAATGATAAAGTACTTAATGCCATATTCTTATTACTATGTTATAATTTACTAAATTTATTATTATTTTATTCATGTAATATGCGTGTGAACATTTAATGAAAAATAAATATTATCGATTACTTTGCCAAAATACACTAGTTCATAATAAAACTATTATTTAAAACTTAGTACATAATAACGTAATATGGTTTCGTTAACTTCATATCTTCAAACATACAAAATACACAAATTTCCATTTAATATCCATTAATAAAACTAATGTCCTCTAAAAAACACATATTTAAAGTTATCTCTGTTTCTTTTTACCATACGCATTCATCTATTGTATTTTAATGAATGAAATTTGTCTCTTTCCATCCGTCGGTACTGTTCTAACGCATTATAGCGAATCAGTCGGTAGGTTTCTTCTAACGCATGACGCAATATGACGCAATTATCCGACTATACTTCGCACCCTTACAATGAAAGCGACCCAAATCAAAAAATTAAAAAATGAGTTTATACCGTAAAACCATCTTAAAAAAATATTTTGTTACATTAGTCACACTGCTGTGGTGAAGATGAAATTGTGCAATTAAAGCTCGAATAGCACTGATTCATAAAGGTCCCTTTCATTTTGTTCTTTCAGTTTAAAAATTCTACTCCCGCGTCGAAATATTAACGCCGCATTTATTGTTGAATCTGCATTTGCAAAGACAACACGCTGCCACTGACGGATTAGCATTTGAGCCATTTTCGTTCCGAAAATCATATTCAAAAATCACTAGTAGCAGTAGAGCTCCTTGTGAGTTCGTCCAGGGTAGTACTGCCACATTACCGTGTTACAGTTTTGAAGGGTAAGGGTGCTGGTGAAATTACAGGCACATGGGACTTGTCAACTATGTCTCAGAGAGATGGACGCCGTAGCAGTAGCCTTCGAGCGGCAGTGCTACTGTTATGGACAGGCGTGACGCTTTCCACCGGGTACACGACTTGTTCGACCCGTCGCTTAATATTTAAAAAAAAAAAATTTTTTTAGTAACTTACTTTTTAAAGGGACTTACTATTTTGTTTCGTGGACTTTCTTCTTTTTTAATTGTGAAACAGGGACCACAAAACAATATCAAGGGTTATGACATCTTGCTTAGCTGATGAACATTAAAAAGACTTAATTCTTAATACGTTAAATGATAACAAAAAATCGTTAAAAAAAAGACCTATTGGCGACTAGTTTTTGTAAATTATGTTTTTAAATTGTTGAACATTAAAATGATCAGAAACAATTTTCAGTTGTAAAGTTCCATTTTTCCTCATTATTTTCAAAGACTAATAAGGCCATCACCTTTAGTACTTCAAGAGTAGGTAATAAATAAAATAATATGAAAATATGAAAAAACTTGAAATCTTATTTTCTTTTTTATTCCCAAAAAGTTGAAATTTTGTATTGGGACAGTTTCATCGAAAAGGTGCAACCTGAAGGTCGGTAAACGTCAAGAAATTAGTTTTGATCGTTGACCACGAATTAATTATTGTAATTTTAATTTAATTTAATTTTTTTTTATGATTGATTTAGTGTCTGTTTAAGTATATCTAAATGTTTTAAAATGAATGTTGAGCACAGTAATAATTGGGCACAGATATGCCTGTTGTATTAATTTTTAAGTGTTTTTATTTTCCTCACTTTCTGTATCTGATGTCTGTACATTGTGCCATAAATAAAAAATAAAAAATAAAAATAAAATAAATTTTCATCACTTGCTTGGAAATGAAAATATCGTGAGAAAACTTGATTTCGGAGATAATTGCCGAAATCTTCAAAGATGCGAGAATGTCAAGTTTCCAACCAGTACTTACTATGCAAGTGCAGTGGACTAAACCTTGTGCAAAAAATAGTACTTTACTAACTTACATACGTCTATTGCTGAGCGCACGTTTCTAACAACAGGCTTACGCTTAATTTGACTTATCTACACACGACAACTTTCTGGGTATGGGTTTATTACATGGTGAAATTGAAATAATTAATATCCGTTGAACCTATTAAGGTTCTTACTTCCTAATAATATCTACTCATCTAAAGAAATATTTTAGAATAGTTTAAATTAGCAATAGTGTAAAACCATAAAAAATCTTACCTAAATAAACAAAGTATCAAGATTAGTCGCCTTGCGTACGCGATACGTAATCGTAGCGAAGTCGCAAGCCTTTGGCGGCAACTTTGGCGGCAAAAATATCACCTTTGATTTTCGCCGCCAGCATTTGATTTTATACATGGTGATGTGGATTAGTGGTTAATGTTAGACTCGTTTCGGAGGTCGTGGATTCGATTCTCATAGTTGACTGGCTCTATGGGGTAGTTGTTAGAGTGTTAGGTTTTCTTTGCGGATGTCGTAGATTTGATTCCCATAGTCGACTGCCTCCATAGTCTAGTGGTTAGAGCGTTAGGCTTTCTTTTCGGAAGTCGTGGATTTGATTCCCATAGTCGACTGCCTCTATGGTGTAGTGGTTAGAGTGTTAGGCTTTCGTTTCGGCGGTTGTGGATTTGATTCCCATAGTCGACTGCCTCCATGGTGTAGTGGTTAGTGTTAGGCTTTGTTTTCGGAGGTCGTGGATTTGATTCCTATAGTCGACTGCCTCCATGGTGTAGTGGTTAGAGTGTTAGGCTTTCGTTTCGGAGGTCGTGGATTTGATTCCTATAGTCGACTGCCTCCATGGTGTAGTGTGTTAGGCTTTCGTTTCGGACGTCGTGAGTTTCCGATGGGTGACTGCCTCCTTAGTGCAGTATATCCGTAATCACTCAGTCAGTTCTTGCATTATGTGGAAGTGGTACGGGTGATGGTCAGAGCTTGTTTACAAACAAAGGCGTATGCAGTGCAACGTTGAAGGTCGTAGACGTAGGATATAGGTATTCGTTTAATGTGTATGTAATGATGTAATTTGTATCAGGAGAAGGGTCTTATTTCAAAAGGATGGTAATAATTTTAATTTCATCCTGTAGGTACATTATGAAAACGTTACCCTATATTCCAAAATTTGCGTTTCAGTCGGCGTCCTTTGATGTGCCGCCGCTGAGGCAGAGGTGCTATTTTTTAATTTTTTGTAACAGTCTGTAATTGCCGTTTGCGTTGTGAGGACTAAATAGGTGTCATCGTTTTGTTTGTGTCTTGTTTTTGTGTTTATTTAAACTATGTCACGCTTAAGCAGTAGTGATTACTAAGAGATGATGTTGTGCGTAGGCGCAGCCGATGGGAGCTTGCGCCAGCCTCGCCAAATTTATTGGGCAAAGTTTATTGATGGCGTCCCAGAAAATCGACGTCGACCATTTCCTGCTGTGGAATGCTTCAGGAAGATGGTTATGAGACTTCATAATAGTGGATCGTTCCGTGGTTCCAGTTCTGAAGGCCGGCCGAGTTCACGAGACCCAGAATTCGAGGCAGATGTTTTGGAACATTTTCTCGGCAATCCAAAGACAAGTACTCGTCGTGCTGCGGCAGCCTTTGGTGGTGTGAACCATATGAGTGTGTGGCGTGTGCTACGGGATGATGGCCAGCACCCATACCATTTTCAAAGAACGCAGGAGCTGTTACAAGCGGACTATGATCTACGTTTGGCATTTTGCCGCTGGTACCGCGACCAGGTTGGGAGGTCTCCCGACTTCGCTTCGTCGGTACTGTGGACAGACGAGGCGTCATTTACGCGTGCGGGCATTATCAATATGCATAATGAACATTTTTGGACTCATTTGAATCCCCGCGTATCAAGGGAATCAAATTTTCAACACCAGAGGCGGATTAACGTGTGGGCTGGTATAATAGGTTGTGCCGTCATCGGTCCAGTGTTTTTGCCGGCAAGTCTGAATGGGGCCAATTATTTAAGATTCCTAACAGAAGACTTGGATGACGTTCTGATGGCCCTGCCAGTGACACAATACGTGAGACTCGTGATGGAAAACGGGATGACTTTCTAGCACGATGGAGCACCCGCACATTTTGCTCGAAATGTACGTTCCCATCTGAACGACCGTCTCCCGCAGTGGATTGGGCGGGGAGGTCCTGTACCCTGGCCAGCGTGGTCCCCAGACTTGACACCGCTCGATTTTTTTTGTGGGGTCATATAAAAATATTGTTTATGCGGAGTCCTGTGAAAGCGCAGAAGAAATGAGGCAGCGGATCGAAATGGCGTTTAGTCAAATCACTCGGCAGATGCTTCAAAGAGTAGAGCAGTCTCTGTACCGACGCACGGAAATATGCATATTGCATGGAGGTCGGCATTTTGAACCTTACCTGTAAATGTGTGAAATGTGCCAGCAGTGCGTGTAGTGATTGTACTTATTATTCAAAATTATCGTAAACAAGTCAATATTTCGTACATTGTACAACAGTGAATTACAATTCGTAGGAAATTCATTAAAACGTGTATGAATTGCACAGTAGGTAAGTACCAATTAAAAAAGTATCCACTATTGTAAAATTGTCGTAAATAAATGTATTAATACAAAATTATGTAGAATGTGTATACGATGAAGGCGTGCGTAACTACGGGCTTAATAAGTAAATAAATATCCTTTAAATTGTATGTAAATAAGTACGTACCTGTATGGCATAAAATAATATTGTTAGAAATAATTCGATTTTTCTAGGTATTTAAAGATTTTGTTACTTAATATTAACGTGTTATCAACATATTCAAATCATGTTTTTACAGTGGCATTTCAATTGTAGTCAGCTGTTCTTTCGCCCCGCTTGCGGCCGCCCAGGTTTCATTAATGAATTTGTGAAGTCGTAGTAACGTAACTAGCAATAGAGTTGTGACGCAGTGGTTGTTTCGGACAATCACTATTTATACAAACATAATTAAAGTTATATCAACATTAAAAGTCACTTATTTTTATTTGATATTTTGCACAGAGGGTCTAGATCAAGTATAGGTTTGGCTCCTTTAATATGACTACACCTTGCGGTTACACCCTGTATACAGTTGGTTTCACATGAGAGGGTTTCGGATGTAGTTGTTAAATTGCTTTGCAGATGTGTGCAGGTTTCACGATGTCTTTCTTTCACCGAAAAGCCCATTGTAAATTTCAAATAAAATTTCGCATATCAATTCCGAAAACTTAGAGGTGCAAGTCCGTATTCGAATTCGATTCGGTTTGAGCCCAAGACCCTCTGCTTGAGAGGCGGTAAGTCATACCACAGCTACTACGGCTAACTCGATATAATTTTACTTATTATAGCAGTAATTAAGTTTTTCAAATGTCGAACACTTAGAAAAAGTTCCTTCGATCCGGCCGGGTTTGAACCGTCTTCTCTTAGCAAATCGTGCCAGACGCTGTGCCAACTAAGCCACGGTACGAACCAGCGGACCACACGAATTTTCTATGTACTCGTTGTCGGATCTTTGTTTTCGGTTTTTGTCGACTTTTTAGTTATAGCACTGTGAGAATTCTATGAAAATATTTCTTCACCCAGTTAGTAGTTGGTACCTTTACAGCTACAAGCCCTGGTTAGAGAAGTCGCTTTTAATTGTAATTTAGTTTTTTATTGAATGTCATGTTTCACCACAATGATATTCAATTAAGAGCTCTTATGCCAAAAAAGTTTTGACGTTGGCTCCGCCCAAATTTGTGAAACAAATATATGCCTGAAGTTCGCATGACATGCGACAGGAGATGTTGAATTTTGCGCATTAAAAGTACCAAATTCGTTTTAGCGGAATAACTCTAAAACTAAAGGGATTAAAAAAAATCCGTAGTGACAGTTGTCGATCAGGCATAAATATAATTAATTATCAGATTTTTGTCCTAATAACCTGTAACATTTTGAGGATAAATCGAAAAAATGTGAAAATTAGAGGTCATTTCGTGGTTTTTATCTATCGAGGAAACTTTATTGTTTTATGTTTCTTATTAATGTCTATGCTTGAATATATCGTGTAGTTACTCATACAATATTTTATTTTTAACTTTAAAGTGGATATACCCCTCTAAAATCAAATCGAAGATTAGGAATTTTTCCTCTGCTCCCTCTTAATTATTAACAGTAATTTCTAAGAAGAGTATAAAGAAAATTGTATACTACATTTTTTTTTGTTTGACCTAAAACAATTACATCCCAATTATACACAAGGTATATTAATTCGCGCCGGTGATATGCACAAGAGCATTGTAGTTATAAACAGCATCAGCATGGACGCAACGCGTTGTGCAATTACGCGTGGTTTACTGCCTAGTTACCTAAATTACGACCGACATTAGCTTTGTTTACCTGTACTTCCATTTTATATAGAGGGGTGTTATTTTTAAGCTTCCTAACCGGTTGTTTACAGAGACGGGCGGTGGCTTTTTTGATATCAGTAGGAGACTGCTGATAAAAGTAAAAGATAAATTTTTAGAGAATTTTTTTAATAGCAGTGGAGTTCCTTGTGAAAGAGTTCATTTAGGTAAGTACTGCCACCAGATAGGTGGGTGCTTAAAAGAAAAGCACTTAAAAAGTTTGCTTTTTAAAATAAGAACATAAGTACAAATAAACTTACTTAACTTAAAAAACCTTTAGTGGTCTACTCTGCTTTTCGCTTTGAACACAACGTCACAAGCTTCTTTTAACATAAAAGTCTCTGCGATTAAACGTTTATTTCAACATTACATACTTTTAACATTCAAAAACATAAGCAATTTTCGCATCTCTAGCCACCTAATTCTGCCGTTCCGGTTAGGAAGGGTAAAGGTGCTAGTGGGTCTTGTCAACTTATGTCGCAAGGTGACGGGCGCAGTGGGTACCACAAGATTTTTGCGATTTAAAGCTCTGAGCGCACTGCAACTATTATGGATAGGCGTGTCACATATCAACAGGCGCATGACATGTCCATTCCGTCACTTGGTATTATATAAAATATCTTTCACTGTCCTGGATTTTATGAACGGGTTTAAAAAGAGTAATAAATTTTTTTTTCATATACGAGTAGCACGTATTATTTTAATGACACGTGATTTTTACACTCATGTTGCTTTATTATATCTAGGGTTCAAAATAATTCCCGATAGTTAGACTGTTTAGCTGGAAACACCATGCTGCTATATGGTACTATATATTGCTGTACAGCATATTTTGCATTGTTGCTCCATGTGAGATGTGAGGCAGATAGCACCGTACGGTATGAACTTTGAATCCTTAGTTCGAGTTCTATTGAAACTTTTCTCATTCCAAAAGGCTTTTGTCATAGATTTATTATCAAAACGTTCTTTTCAAACCGTAGTGGAGTTCGGATATGTCTCGAACAAAACTTGAGGCTATCATTGAACTGTCAAACAGATTAGAGTTTTTTTTCTGTGACGAAATATGTATCAATGGATGTTTCTATATATTTGAGTTAGTATGATATCGACACCGCTGATGCGGACCTAAGAGAGCTGCCAGAGTGACGTAAAGCACAAGACGGATATGGCATAATATAAAAGGACAAATATGGTAACTCCATACGAAAGCAACAACACGGTTTGTATGTGCGCACGCCCGCCGCGCGCCGTGTACCGACGTACACATTAACATAATCTCGCAGTGCATTCGCGTTGTAAAGCGCGGATTGTCGTACGAAATGATTAAGGCGTAAAAAAATCCATCAATAGACGTATTTATTGTTGTGTGCGGAAAGTATTACAGTGCATGCCATTGGTACGATAGCACCGTGGTGAAAGTATTTGCCAATCGGCCTAAGGTACTCGAAGAATGTTGCCCAGGGCGTGCAAAATTAACAGGAAAGGAGTGGTACGTCATGCGGGGTCCAAGGAAGTACTAAGCCACCTTACTTATTTCTGCCGCCAAGCAATAATATCAGCATTAGTGTAAACCGTTTTTGAAGGGTAAGGGTGCACATGGTACTTGCCAACTTATGTCTCAGGGTGACGGGCGCAGTGACAGTGCCCCTAAGATCTTTGCGACTTAAGGCTCTGAGTGGCACTGCAACTGTTATGGACAGGCGTGTAGCATATCTACTATCAGGCGCACGTCTTGTTCGTCCCGTCACTTGATATTACAAAATAAAAACATATTATGTGCTGCGTATATAGTAACCTCTCAATTTTATTATTGTCATGTCCTGCTGGGTCTATAAATAAATAAATAATAATAAATACTTAAATATTAGACAACATGACATACGTTGCTCTGATCCCAAAGTATATAAGTGATCCCGATATCCGTAACACAATTGTGTTATGGATATCGGAAACAACGAACGGTACCACAAATATCCAGACTCGAGACAATATAGGAAAGTTAGTTTTTCTATAATATCCCGGCCGGGGATTGAACCCGGGACCTCAGAAATGGCGACACCATGAAAACCGATGTGCTTGCCACTCGACCACGGGGGTCGTCAAATAAATGTTCTTAAAATGATTATATTAGTCTACTTATGAATAAAAATATTTAGAATTAATAGTAACCAAGGGCGTACTCTATCGTAATATGTAGAGATTAAAAAATTTTGCATAATATTCGGAATACAAAATTTTTTGCCACTTATTTCGAAAAGTAGCGGTATAAAAAACTCAAAACAATAAAAGTGTTTAGGGATCAAGCACGTTTTTGTCAATTACTGAAAATCAAGTTTTTTTAATTACCTTTTTTTAACACCAATGGTTTTTTGGTAAATTTTATAATTTAAAAAATTAATAAGTAATTTAATAAATTTATTAAGATATTTTTATTTCATTTTAATAAGGTAATGAAATATTTTAAAAATATTCTTTGATCCCAAGACACTTGATGAGTGTAGTTCGCAGAGTTGAGTACATAAAGTTCGTAAGATTCTTTTTTAATAATAAACAAACCAATAAGAAAATTCACTAGCCTTAAGAATTTATCGCGCAAACGACCACTACACATTTTCATTAGAAAAGGGGAAACTTTTCTAATTAGAGGCCGCACGTTAATCTCAATTGGTGCCACTACACTGCTTTATAATGCGTGACACCATTAACCTATGGAGTTGGCCGTAATTCGAAACAAGCCACAGCAAGCTCAGGTAAGTAATGCTTGCATTAGTGCCGGGGGTACTCGTAGGTGATTGTAATTATAACCTTCTTTGGCAACTGCCTCCGTGGCCGAATGGTTGCCGTGCTGGTCTGCCACGCAGAGGTTCCGGATTCGATTCCGGGGCTGGGGGAAATATTTGTACCACCTACATGTCGTTGTGTATTTTGTAAATCGACTTCAAGAAAAGGACAAAGTTCTCAATTCTACTGTATTTTTTTGTGATATGTTACGCGATAACTCCATTTGTGAACCGATTTTCATGATTCTTTTTTTTTTGTTGGAAAGAGGATAGATACCTCACTAGTGGTCCTGTTCACAACCGCACATTTTAGTTCCGCTTACTTTGCGTCCTTCCTTTTTTGACCTAGGAAGCACGTACGGTTTACGGCAACGGCACGGCGCGGAAGTAGAATGCAAAGTAAGCGGAACTACGCTTACTTTGCATTCTACTTCCGCGGCCGTTTGTTTACTTGTGCGCATGAGTAGGCAACTAAATTAGTATTTAACGAACATACAATCAATTTAGATATTTATCAACTTAACTACCACATACGAGATACACAGCCTCAACTATCTTGTATCTTCACCAATAAACCTTTTACAACTTAACTTATGTATCTATTTAAATAATTACGCGTCAATACTATAGCGTAGTATTGGCCCCTACGTGTCTCATTAAAATTTGAAGAAATATCCTCCTATCTACCTCTAAGGATGGTACACTAGGGGGTGAATGCCTTTTAAGGTCGGTTTTTTTAGTACTCTGTACTGAGATTATTATAATACCAAGTAAGGGGACCAAGTAAGTGACACGCTAATCCAAAACTGCACTGCTAACATTTGGAAACGGGAATAAACGCGTTTACATACGAATAGGTATATTAGTTAGTTAGTCAGGTAGGCTGACTGACAGTGTCAGCCCATGGCCACGGCCAGTGCAACCTGGCCGAAACGTTGGGAAACTAGGTAGGCGTGAAAAATACCTATTCGTATGTAAAAGCGTTTATTGCCGTTTCCAAATGTTAGTACAATGCAACGCGAAAGTTTAAAAGTATATATAACTGCTCTGCTGCTCAGAGCTTTAAATTGCAAAGATCTTAAGGGCAATGCCATTGTGTCCATCACCCTGAGATATAAGTTGACAAGTCCCGTCATCATCATCATCATTCCAGCCGGAAGTCGTGCACCGCTGAACATAGGCCTCCCCCAAAGTCCAGCTGATCGGACGCGACGTGCATCCATCGGTTACCCGCCGCCCTTACCAGGTCATCCGTCCATCTGGTAGGGTTCCGTCCCACTGAACGCCTTCCGGTTCGTGGTCTCCATTCAAGAACCTTTCTGCCTCAACGGCCGTCAGTTCTACAAGCTATGTGCCCTGCCCACTGCCACTTCAACTTGCTGATCCTTCGAGCTATGTCGGTGACTTTCGTTCTTCTACGGATTTCCTCATTTCTGATTCGATCACGTAGAGAAATGATGAGGATTGCTCGCTTCATAGCTGGTTGAGTGATTTTAAGATTTTTTATGTGGCCCATAGGAAGTGACCACGTCTCGGAGCCGTAAGTCATCGCTAGCAAAACACGCACTGCTCGAAGACTTTTGTTTTCAAGGACTGCGGTATTGCTGACGAGAAGACGTCCCGGAGCTTCCCGAAAGCTGCCAACAACAAGCTGATAAGTCCCAGCACTAAGCACTTTTACTCTGTACGTGGTTGTCTACGTTCTCTATGTATATGTCCATGGCATCCGCGATCCCGGGTATCCCTAGTGCGGGTGTGGTGTGGGGCTATGAGTGCGTGCGTTATTATTATTATTATATTATTTTAATAACGCTTATAAGACTGGTTCCTTTCTCCACGAATCTAGGTTTTTTTTCAACTCGGTACATTTTAATGTTGCTATTAGTTACCTGAATGGATTGGAGTATATAAGATGATCCACGGCTATAAAAGACAGAGGAAAAGTAATGACCACCACGGTAGCCCAACGGTTTGAACTGTGGGCACTGGATGAGTATGTCCCAGGTTCGATTTCCGGTAGGACCAATTGAAAAAACTAACTTTTCTAAAGTGGTTCTGTGAAATGTCCCAGAGTGAATTCCGTTGCGCAGCTACTTATGTACAGGAAATTGCCCTAGTTTGAGACCAGGTATTTGGCGTGGTTGTCTGGTACATTATTCTTATATTGTCACTTTAAATATTGTAGATAGGACATTTTGTTTCGTGGTGACATCTTGTTTTTTTAACATAAGTAATATTTCATTAAAAAATGTTTCAATAACGAATCTCTATGAAATGATGATATAGGTATTTTAGAAGTACGAATATGGTAGAACTTATTATACTTGTTTTTCCTGAACCTTAATGTTAAATTTCAATTTGTTCCTTTAAATTAAGATACTATGTTACTTAATTGTGAATTAATCCATTTAATTGATTCTTTCAATAATAACATTTTTTTTTCATAACTCGTTGGCTTGATTTCCAAATCAGGGACGACACTTTGAAAAGTCTTTAAATTCATTATTGCTTACTTTTCAAAATAAAATATGCCTTTATGAAAAAAAATATCCTATCTACAATTTTTAAAGTATTTTCCTACCGTATCCCACAACCGTGAGACGTACTTTATACTATATGGGCCAATAAACTTTATTACAAGCACTTGACTGTCTCTGAATAAAAAAGAAATAATTTACATCAATTAAAAAGACCTCTCATTTGCCTGTACTCTAAAACGAAATTGATGTTCTTAATTCACATAAAATCTTAAATCCACTGAGATCTGGACCCAGCAACTGGCAGTTTAGTAGCAGTAGACCTCCTTGTGAAAGAGTTCGTCCAGGGAAGTACTGTCATCTTACCTATTTCTGACGCCAAGCAGTAATGTGAACATTATTACGTTCCGGTTTTGAAGGGTGGTTAAAAAAGGCTCATTCATGTTACACCGTGCCGGAGTCGGACCGTGTCCCGGTCATGCGCCAACCGCGACACAGTCAAATATTGCAAGAGCTGCCAACTCAAGTTGAGAAAATTGCATTAATAATACAACCTTAGCACTCAAGAGAAAAATGGAAAATAACATGATTTCAATGTAAGCCTGTTGGAAAACTGCTCTGCTTTTCCCGATTTAATGAAATACAGCAAGGTTATTATTCCCTTATTCAAAAGCGGTAGAAAAGTTGATCCTAGCAACTATAGGCCCATTTAAATTTTACCAGCTTTAAGTAAAATATTCGAAAAGGTTATGCTGACCTAATTATTGTCCTATTTTGGTAGAAATCGTATTTGTCATAGTGAACAATACGGGTTTACTAGTGGTAGATCGACGAATGATGCGGGAGTAGCGTTACTAAAATACATCTTTGATGCTTGAGAAAGGTCCCAGAACGCTATTGGTGTTTTCTGTGACCTCTCAAAGGCATTTGATTGCCTTGACCATATTACTCTTATTAGGAAGCTGGAATATGACGGTGTAAATGGCAAGGCGTTGGAACTTGTCTCGTCATATCTCAACGGTTTCTATGGTTTCTACAGAATTCTTTCTGAAAGTAGACATAAATGGAGTGACTTCTTTGGGTTCTCCGGTAAAAATGGGTGTTCCGCAGGGCTCAATACTGGGACCTTTCTTATTTCTGATTTATATTAATGATCTGCCATTCTTTGTTAAAGACCATTATGAAATAGTATTGTTTGCTGATGACACATCCTTGATTTCTAAAACAGACAGACATGTCATTAACTATGACCATATTAATGATACCCTATAGTTTATTGGTTTAATGCTAACAATTTATTGCTTAATGCCAAGAAGATAAAATGTGCTAAATTTGAATTACCTAACGTAAAATCGACTAGTCAAAGCATAGAAATAAATGGAGAAAAGTTAGACCTTGTTAATAAAGCAGTCTTCTTGGGAGTGACCTTAGATAGTAAACTTTAATGGTTTCGTATCGTTCAATACGTGAGCTTACCGATGTTAGTACTGCTAGATTAGTTTACTTTAGTTACTTCCATAGTATAATATCCTACGGGATTCTCATGTGGGGTAAAGCAGCAAATATTCAAACCTAGTTTGTATTGCAAAAACGAGCGATTCGTTCTGTGTACCGTCTAGGCTCTCGGGTTTTTCTCAGAGAAAAGTTTAAGGAGAATGGTATCATGACTGTACATTTACTCAAATATTTTATATGCCCGTTAAAATAAATATACATAATTTCAATAAGATAGAAGTATCCATAATATTAACCTTAGAGCTAATTCCGGAGCATAAATTAAGATTATAATTTCCTAAGTTTAAAAACTACATTAAAAATAATTTGATTGAAAAGTCATATTACAAAATTGAAGACGACGTGTGGCTCCAGAATCCACACAAATTTGATTCAAAGTGTATTTATTACATAGCATTTAAATTTATTTGAAAAGAGTAATCCCAAGAGTTTCTTGCACATTCTGTTTAGGGAAGTCAGCGTAGTGAACAAGCAGTATCGGAAAAGTGACGTTTTTAAATTTATTTTATCTACGCAATAAATGGTCTTTGACTTTGACTTTGACTAACAAAAAAAACCGGCTGACACACGGTGGAAACGACACAGCGCTGAGACGGCCCGGACCCGACACGGTGTAATGTGAAACAGCACTAAGGGTGCTAGTGAATTGACAGGCACGTGGGACTTGTCAACTAATGTCTGGATGACGGGCATTGCAACTGCCATGAACAGGCGTGTCGCTTACCACCAGGCACATGATTTGTTCATCCTGTCACTTGTCATCATAGAAAAATGGCACGTATATTGGTTTGATGATTATAGTACGTATGACCTACATAGTTTCATTTCAGTGAAGTGTATACAAAAATGTTAGTTTTGGACTTTATCCAAATCAGCGTGAACTATCGCCATTTCACTTCCACGTTTCAAAGATATTCACTATCTGTCTCGCTCTCTTTTACACGTTAAATTAGCACTTTAGGTTTAATTATACCAGGATCGTAGCACTTTTACATTGTTACACTTGAAACCAAATAAATATTTGTGTAGCTGCTTGGAATATAAAGAATAAAAAAATATCATAATTATCTTGATAATGAACCGCTGTACATACATACTAACAATCTTTATTTAATAGTGCTACGGAACTGCTACGGCGTAGTACTTTAATATTGTAGCCAATTTATAGAACTTCGTCGAGACACAAACACAGTAACCCTGCGAGCTTTCTATTGACTTGACTTGGATTAATTCTAAAGTTTCAATACAGGCAGCAGTCTCTTGCCTTATAAGACCAGTGCGCGGTTGTTAAACGTACATCCATATAAGTAAATATAGGATAGTAAACAAAGTTTCAACGTTTATCATAAACTTTTTCGATCAAACAGTGTACATTTTTCACTCTTACTTATATTAGAAATTTTTCTTAACATGGAATGCAACAACGAAAAACTATTTCAAAATGAACGGTAGCAGTGGTCCAGTGGTTAGTACTCAGGGTGTTAGAAGAAAGTCCCGGGTTTGATTTGCAGTAGGACTGGTTAGGAAACAAACTCTTGTAATCAAATGCGCGAATATTTGTATTAGAAGCAAAAGAAACCTTTCGATTTTAGATTCGAAATTCTTTTTTGTGACATCAAGTGACTGAACAAACAAGTTAACATGTTAATATTCGATGGGATGATTCTTTGCGGAATGAATGAGTGGGCTGTGAATTTTCAATCCATCATTTAATAAGGAGATAGCCACCGCGTGTTTTTATGTTTATTTATTTGAGACAGCAAATTGGTATTTGCTTAAGTTTGGTACCTTGTATATTTCAAATAAACAGAACAATCCACAACAGACGACACTTTTTTTAATGATACAACGTCATGAGACAAACAAGTCGTGCGCCTTGTGTAAGCGACAGGCCATGTCCATGGTAGTTGCAATGCTACTCAGAGCTTTAAATCGCAAAGACCTGTGAGGCACCGCACTTCGCCCTTTACCAGTACCTTGACCCTATAAAACCGGTACGCAGTAATGATCAAATATGTAAGTTGACAGTGCTCCCATGGACGAACTCTTTCACAAGGAGCTCTAATGCTACTAACTAGTTCGTTATGGTTTTATTTCCAAAACCATCTGGATATAATAGTGATTAGTTAAGTTACTTTGGTACTTATAGTGTAGTGAATTTCCTTGCTTAAAATAAGACCTATTTGGTTTATTTAATTTAAAAAACTTTTTAAAAGGAATCAACCTTACTTACGGTTATAATGTTGGGTTATTATGTAACCTAACGGAAACTCAAAGCAATTTACTACAAGCTTTATTATGATTGAAATTATAGAGCTGAAGGACCAAATAATTTAAGGTATTTTGCCGTTTATGTTAATTTTGTTTGTAGTTTCAATTGCCAGTTATTTTTAAAACACGTTACGTATGGTGAATAGAGAAGAAATGTATAAAATTAAAAGTTTAGTACTTTCAACTCGAATTCTCGTGTAGGGTAACGCGGCAATCATATAAACCATATTTGTATTCTCGGGTTTCTCTTAGAAAAAAGTTTAAGGAGATTGGTATCATGCGTGTGCCATCACAGTACATTTACTCAAATATTTTATATGTGCGTAAAAATATACATGTTTTTGAAAGACGACATGGCTCTAGATTTCACACAAATTGATTGGAAGTGTACATAGCATTTAAGTTTATTTGAAAAGAACAATCCCTAGAGTGTCTTACTCGTTCTTCTCGGGGAAGTCAGCATAGCAGCTTAAAAGTGACGTTTTGAAGTTTAAATTTATTTTACCTATGGAATAAATGGTTACTTGACTTTGTGTAGTTGAAGGATGCTGGCAATGTTTTCTCTTTGGTGGCTTTTTCTTTGGCGGAAGTAACTGCCTGCATTCTGGTTACAGTTTTGCAAACCATATAGTTGCGCATCGAATGTACTTGCACAAAGCAACGGCGGGGTACTCGCGGGGAAGCGGGCGCCGCAGGCCACATAACTTAAACACAGTAGGGTCGACTGCTAAAGGTACACGTGTGAGTAATTTAAAATATTTTTAAATACTTTCAATAAATTTAACGAAAATCGTTGTATGCATGTAGAATGATGCACATGAATTGTTTTGTCTACGGATGTAATTTAACAGTTATGAAACAATATTTACATAGATAAATTAATTGAACGTTATTTAATTTTGCTTTCTAATAAAAATTATATCACGGACATGCTCATACACCTTAAATTTTTTTGTGATTATACCTCTATTATTCATCCGAATGTGAATATATTATTTTACAGTTAAATTAAATAATATGAAAGTGAATCTTTTTTTTAAATTTGTGATAAGCTTTGTTCGGGCAGTGGTTTCGCCGAACGTCAGGCGTTGCACTACTGTAGGGAAGATATTGTAGTAATGTGTTCCTGGTCGCTGAAGGCTCCAACGACCAACATATGCTTATTTTTATTTTGTTTATATAATTCAGAATGGCATTCATATGTTATTATATGTGTATTTATTTATGTAACCGCTAAATAAACCTCGTTGATTAAAATTAGTACTCTTTACGTTCACTATCAGATCAAGACTGAGCTGCCTGCCCTAACCACGGCTCTTTCATAACTCTAGTGGAGATTATGCGAAGTTAGATGTGGTATCCTAGGACGGTCCAAAGTAGCCAATACAACATCTGAACCAGTAATGCGTAATAAAGTTGAAGTTAGATGCAAATACCTTAGAGGGATTCATAATGGTACTCAAATGGTCAATAGAAGAACTATAGTCTGTTTTTTTTGAAGATGCAGTAAAATGACAGTTCATAGTGCAAAAGTGTTGCCCACTTGCAAGCAGGTAGTGATTGCAGTCGATAGAATGAATGTTAGTTACGCTTATGCAATAAATAGCGAATTTGTTTCATTTGAATCATCATTGGCCCATTATTCGTCCAACTGCTTGGCACAGGTTTTTTTTGTCACATTTAAAACTACGTCTATTAAAATACAAAGAGGAGACATATTTGAAAGTTTTTCATTTTAATTTAATATACATAATCAAATCTGCACGTTTTTATTAAAATGTCTATGAATAAAAATTAATTTTCATACTAGTAGGCCACTGTCAGTATAAGAATAAAGAAGACAATAACACAATTAGTACCAAACAGAACGTCGTAACATCAACAATTCAGACATTTTTCGCAAAATTGTACAACCTTTCACAATGTATCGATAAAACTGTCGACAACAACTACATGACTATTTAAAATTTTACGAATACTGGCAACCCTGCAAATGTCATTATACTTATAGTGGTTAAGCTGAATATTACGCTTATAGGTTAAAGCGTAACATACAACTTAACTACTGGCGAAATTGAACTAATTAACGTAACATTGACACGAAATAATAAAAATAGAACAAATTAATTTACGAACGATAACAAAGCAGTTCAGGCATTTCAAGTGGTTATTCATGAGAGGGTGCGAAAGTTTTTAGGGTCCTGTTACACTTGACTTCCATCTGCGGTAGACGACCTTCGGTCATTGATTCGACTACTTCCGTGGCCGAACAGTTACCATGCCGGACTACCACGAAGAGGTCCCAGGTTCCATTCCCGGGCCGGGAAAAATATTTGTATGGCCTGTATTTATTTCTCCCGTAAGAGTGGTGTAATTTGTGGTTGTCTATGTGTGTCCATGGTACCTGTGACACAGGGTTTCCCTAGTGCGGGGCTATGTTGAGTGTGTGCATTATTATTATTGACCTTTGTTTCAGATGTGAATTCAAATAAATAATACCTTATCAGCTATAGCCCATTTATGCATACCACTGCCGGACACGGGTCGACGTGGTAAGCGACACGCCTGTCTATAATAAGTGCAGTGCTATTCGGCACTTTATATCACAAGGATCTCCGAAAGGTACTGTCACAGCATCAGTCAGCTTGAGACTTAGTTCACAAGTCCCATATACCTGTAATTTCTCCAGCACCTTTAGACTTCAAAACTGGAACGCAATAATGCTCACATTACATTAGTAGAGCTCCGTGAGGGCTGAGTACCTCAGATCTTTGCGATTTAAAGCTCTGAGTGGCACTACATTATGGACAGGCGTGTAGTTTACCATCGGTCACGTGACATTATATAAAAAAAGTTACTACTTGGCGGCACAAATAATTAAAGTGGCAGTACTTCCCTGGACGAACTCTGTCACAAGGAATTGCACTACTAATTGAAACCGAAAACAAATATGTTCCAAAAGCAATGATGTATTTCACAAATACGTATATTTTTTCATTAACAAAATTGACAAAACGTACTTATTAATTTAGAAAATTCGTATATTTTCATTTCAAGTTTACGTTCGCCTTTTAATTACGTTCCACATTGACACATGTGAGATAAAAACCGATTTTGAGTAATATGCTTAATTAGATACTAGAGTTGTGCGTTTGTACATTCTTGTGTATAGAATATACGAAAATTTATACCTCTTTGCACGTTAGGAAGACATCGCCGATTATGGCTTACTATAAAACCAGTGTTAAAAGATCTCTCGGGGGTATAGTACTTATGATACGGTACTTAAACCTTGAAACACACTTTATCAGCAATTTACCAGTATATCCTGAACCCACATCCACATACAACCGCTATACCCCTGACAAATCTTCTTACATTGCTTAATGTAGTGAGCCTGAATCGGTAATTCCTTGTACTTATACTATGTAGGTAGTATAAAAAGCTACTAAGATAATAATCCAGGAGGAGGTCTACAAAGACTGACGAAAATTATGTGTCCATGGATTGTTTTGTAGCTGTTAATAGTACATTATTGCAGAGGCCGGAAAGTAAGGGATTGCTGGACGATTATGACTTACAAGGAAGAGAGCCAGCGAGGCCTTGCATTAATACGAGTCAAGCAATCCCCGTTCCCGCCGAGGCATGTATAGATTTTTTCTCAAACAATGCGAGTAAATAATAATAATGTATAATAGAAAAAATATAAATAACAAACTTTCCGTGTTTGTTTTTTGAAAGTAATGCAATTATTTCCGAGCATGTTTGAGAAAAATTGGTTTTTAGATACACTGGAACTAGGTCCACTGAATAGCAGCCCTGTAGTATTTTTATTAAGATGACAATAACATAGTATATACGACAAGTGAATGAAGTACTGCCACCTTACCTATTTCTGCCGCCAAGCCGGGGCCGGAGGAGCAGGTTCTCATTCGACTGTATTATTATTGTTATTATTGTGTATGTATGTTACCGTTAACCGATTTTGATGTTTCGTTTTTGTCGGAAAGAGGGTACCTCGGTAGTGGTTCCATTTAATTTGAAGAATGTATTCCACCTTTAAATAGGGAATGAATCAGGTTTCGCGCAATTTCCGGTTACAGATTTCAATAAAACATTTAAGGTCCGTTTTTTTTATTACTCTGTGCTGAGATTATTTTCAAATTGTGTTTTACGTATAAAATAATAATGTGACAACCCTACGCTCCGAGAGACGTGTAGGCATTGACGCGCCGAATCGGCGGGAGTTTCCCTACTTAGTCATATTATACTACAACAACAAGCCGAGTGGATGACGGATTGAATAACAACACTGCGTACGCTCTGTTATTTATATTATTTATTTAATTAATTATTTGTTATTCCGCCACCGTATCCATCATTTGTTTTAAGCGTGATGGTTTTGCGCAATATAAGCCTGATACTTGGGGCCTTTTTCTATTATAAGTGATATAGAGTTGAATTTAATTTTAAAGGTCATACATACTTTACGTGTCTTGTACTTGTTATAAACTGTGCTGTGGGTTCGTGTGGAATAAACGAATTTCTATTTCTATTCGACTGATATTCAAAATTTGCCATTTACGAGGTTTAAAGCTATTGTGAAACAATAACTTTATATTAAAGGATATTTATACAACTTGTGCGTACTTTGATGACAAAAATTCTTGGTAGTGTAGACTTGGCAGTATGAGTAGAAATACTGGCTGAATTAATATAGGTTTGTGTTTGGAATTGTATTAAAAAATAAGATGAAAAAAGAAGAATATCTTGGTGGTGGTTCTAAAATAAGCTTCCATCAGTTAAGACGTAAATAAATATCTATTCATGGAAATAGCCCAGTTTTATATTTAATCTAAAATGTTTAAATTGAATGTTGTAATGATAAATGTATTCAAATGTATATTCACAAAGAGCAACCCCTAGAGTTTCTTGCTCATTCTGTTCAAGGTCTTCTGCCTTAAGAATGAGCAGTAGAGTTTAATCAGTATGGCAATTTCAAGTGTAATTTGCTTACCTATCAAATAAAGATTATTTGACTTTGACATTGACTATTTGTTTAGAAAGATACAGGCGATACTTCTCTAAAAACATGTAGCACTAATTATTCTCCTGTCGATAGTATCAAGATTCTAGTTTCCTACCACTATTTAATATTTTGAATCAAAACACCAAGGTAATGAATGAAACGCTGGCTCCTCAAAACAGAAGAGAATGCTCATGAAAAGCGAACACGTGACAATTAATCCCACACGTCTCATAGATTCATTTCGTATTCATGAAATTGTATTAAATGCTGAAATGTACGCGCTAATTGGTTGAAATTTTACATTTATTTTAATATAAGTCACAGCAATCAGTTCATTTGGGCTGTTCTATTTGACATTTTCGATATTCAAACTGAAGTCTTTAACCGTTTCCAATTAGCAGTAGTTAAGCTCCTTGTGAAAGAATTCTACCGCCAATCAGTACCTCATGTGAGTATTAGTGATTTCTGGTCTGTACGGTACATTAATTTTATATTTTAGATAATTGTGATTAAAACACTGACTGGCACTACGACTGTGCTAGGTAGGTTTATCGTTTACCAACCGATGCACTTGATATCATTTCAAAAGAAGAAAAAAAATTAAAACGAATGCATCAGATGCAATAAAGTATACAATTAAAAATAAGCGCCTGTGGTAAATTAAGAGCAATGCGCCGATGTTGTTTGATTGCCTCTTTATTTGGTAAAGGCGCTCAGCCAATTTCAATTTTGAACCTTATTTATGTGTACAGAGTAGGTCGGATAAAAAATGTATCACACTGTTCGATCAATCATTTATTATAGTGTTAGTATAAATAATGTAAGAAATAAAAATCTTTTGTACTTTTTCCCAGTATTCAGCCTTAAAATCCAATAAACAGCCTCTGTGTACCCTGTACACAGCCTTAACACTTATCAGTAATAATTAAATCTAAATCAACAATAATTATATGTGATAATCAACAAAATAATATTTGTACTTAATTCTTACTCCTTATAGCTAAACCTACTCATGATTTTTTATTTTTTTTATTGTGACTCGGCAAAATGACTGCACCGCGCCTGATGGAAAGTGTGAATACAGTCCAGAGATGAGAGTAACGGATGGAAAATACAAATATCTTCACTCCGTCACTATCATTTTGCCGGTCTGGCCAAATGCTTCTTCACACTACGTTTGAAGGACCCGATGTTATAGAGGGGAGGGAATACATGCGCCGATAAAAATTGGTATACATCCATTTTATCAAAAAAGTACTTATCAAATTATAGTTTGCAAGCGAATAAAGTACTTATCAAATTGCTTTCATAAATTATAAATCAATCACTTTATTAGCATGTATCTTCACATAGTACTTTTTCAAATGTATGTCTAAATTCATCATCATCATTAGCACTGCTGCTTGTATTTAATGATTTCATTATATTTTTGTCGTTTATTATTGAGATTTTTCTGTTACTAATTCTCATTGGTGGTTTTCTTAGAACAAAATCTTTCGTTACAGTATGTTCACTCGTACAAGGGAGGATGCTGGTAATGAAGCAACATTTTCTTTGTTAGGGATATGGACCCTGAACAGATAGAATTTGAACTTGCGATTTCTTGGCGCACCGCTTTTATTTGCTGCGGTAATGTGAATGGGAGCCAAGTCATTATTAGACGATTCTGAAGAATCGTTTGAGAAATCTATTTTTCTTTTCTTGGTATTTCTGATTTACTGATTTATTTTTGCCTTGGCTTGGTAGCAGCTTTTTCTATTTTTTCTTCCCGTTTTAATTTTCTGTCCAGGATATCTGGCTTCTTCTTTTATTTTTCTTCTTTTTTTTCGAAATCTCTCCAGTCTTTGGAAGAAATGGCTACAATTCGATTCAGGGTTAAAAAGTCTTTTAAGTCGTAAAACCACTCCCTTATAGTCTTCAGGAACTACCGCTCTCCCTTTAGAAATGTCTTCTGCCGATCGTATTGATAATGAATTAGTTCTTCGAAAAAAACATTTGAGCTATTTCTTGCCTGGTCTATTGTTATTGAAAGGATTGGGTCTCCCATCGGTGAGTACTACTGCTTGCACCGCATTTAATAAGTTATCGGCCTTTAAAGGAAACCCGCATTTAGTCAATTTTTGGCACCAATCTACTAGTGCATCTTCTTTTTTATTTAACACAGAATTAGCACGTATTTCTGGGGCCTTCGGGAACCCATGGACCCAACGGATGGCTGGACACTGATACCACAAAACCCAGTGGTCAGCCCTATTGAAAAAATATCTTCAAATAGGTTTTTTAAACTACTGGGTTTTTCACAAAAGTGTATAGAGAATGTTAAGTTAAATTTGAATATTTTCTTGTATGTTTGTATATTTCTCGGTTTAATTTCTATTATGATTTGAAAAATATACGATTTACCCAAAAGTCAGCCAGAAGCCCCCCCCCCAATTTGTACGTAAATTAGTGATAAATTACTACAGTATTAATGAAATTGAATAGATAAATTATTAAGTAAAACATAAGTGGAGAAAAAACAATCACTTTTAATATAAAAACATAACTTTTCGTACCTGTTATGAGGACATCACTGGCTGAGAAAAAAATGGCGGATTTGGCACAACAGGTCTTTTCGACTGACGGCACATGTATAAGTGAGTTTATTTCTGCTCCTGACCTCTTACCGCACTAATCGCGTAATGTATTGACCAATGAGGAATCGAAGCTTAATTTTATCAACTTGCGATTTGTTAATTCAAAAAGACCGCTATTTATAAGCAATTAAAGACGCAACAGGCTGACTACAGGATTCTGTCTGGCCACTGGTGCTCTTACCCTATACGGAAGAAAAAAACAACGGAAGCCTTGATTACTATCAGAACCGCTGTCGCCTAAACGCACACAAACAAATGATAAACACTATAAAATCTTGACAACGATTGGTAATAGTTTCTAATTTAAAAACGATGCAACAAATTCTGGACTGCTAATACAATGTAAAGTTTACACACACAGAGATTATACCGTACAAAGCGAAAATGGTGGACTGAGCTCATGTAGACCTAACGAGGCCTACCGTTGGCACGCGTGCGACGTTAACTAACTATTTCTACTGTATTTATTGTTCAGTGGGTAAATAGCACATATACAATTATAACACAAAATCTCACGAAGAACACATTGAACCATTTCCCAGAAAAGCAAAAAAGACGCCAAGGCATCGTCCAAATTGATTTGGTGCACAAACACCAGGATTTGAAGCCTCAGTCACGTCCGCGTTTATTGTGAGGCAAAAGTTGCAATGGGTTGGCGCGAATAGTAATCGCTCTGGTAATGTTATGTTATTCTTAAGAACCGCCTTCATATTCAGGTCTATAAGATATTTGCGTATTTTCAGAAATTCAGCTCTTGAATGTTAATTTTGGAAGAATATGCTTTTAGTAGTTTGAATCTCACCTTTCGGTGTTCTTGGCAATACCATGGGATTCATTCTGTTTATCATGGCTTAGGAATTTTTTTGTCTTGTATTTGGCACAACAGCTTTTGTCGACTGACGGCACATGTATAAATGAGTTTATTTCTGCTCTCTGCAGGAATCAAAGAGTGAATTACGACACTCGAGTCGTTTGTCAAGTCGATAAATGAAAAACTCTAAGGGTTGCTCCTTGTAAATACATATTTGTTCACATTTCCCACGTTGAAAATAATACCGTTATTAAAAAGTTGACTTTTTCGTTTATTGACGAACTTTTTAATGATGGATTATCATTTGTATTTTTTGTTAATATATAACCGCTCACGCGATGCGCTCATCCTACCGCAAAATGGCGGCTATTTGGCTTCGCAAATTAGACAAGGATTCACTTTAAATACAAGTTTTTATAAATAAAATTTATTATTTTGCATTGCTAAATAAATACCCTCCGCACTACAACAAAAACATCTCAAATAAAATGCAGTAATACACCGCAAATCCTGCACTTAAAAAGCACTAATGAAATTTTTGGTGTACTTGGGTAAATAACGAGTATGATATTATTCCGTTTGAGTGGTTCTAACGTTTACCATGAAATTACTCCTTAAAGTATAGTTTATAAACATTTATATTCAGGGTAAACTTAAAAAACGCTACTTACGGTATGTTTTCAATAAATAAACACCGAAATCACCAGCCCAAACAATAACACACCCGATTGTCGTGACGTATTTTTGAAGTTGTTTATTTTTTTTAAATGACAGACCCAGGCATTAAAAACTTTATGGTTTGCTAGAGTGGTTACCGAAATAGCAATTAGTATTAGTTTTTTTACCTGTTATAACTTCGATATCCGATAAATCGGTATAAAATCATCACCGGCACCTCTAGGTGTGGTATGCGTCTACGGCTGTATGTATCGCGTGAGCGGATAAAATATTTGTGAATAAAAGCAGCCTAAGCGAACTAAATGGATCACTCCATGAGCTTTGGTTTCTTGGTAATATTTTATTAATACTAGTAGAATCTTGTTATAGCAGAATAAATGCTTTTTAAATGAATTTGTGATTTTGTGACATCGAGTATACAACCAGAAATAGAGACGAAATGTCATTTGATTTGTTTGAAAACTATTCTGCCAAATCATTACGGTGACATCTGCGCTCTAATTGGCCAGCCCGAATTTAAAACAATTCACGGGTGTCGTCAATCGTTTCACTTCAAATCGACCAGTTTGACTTGAGCTTTGCTATAATGGACGAAAATTGGAAAATTACATAATCGAATTTTTGTGAACACGACTGTCGAGAACTACTTTATTGTTATTTCTCGTATTAATGTTAAGTCTGTTATAATGTTTCTTAAAAAGATTACTTCCTTCGAAATACAAGTTGCATTTTCATGAATGTACTGCAACGCCAAAACTTAAATAATCTACTTGGGACTTTCTGGGACCCGATTCAGCAAACAACATATACAGCAAGACAAATACTCTATTAGCGTAATTCCTCAACGTGAACTGCCGTATGTCATCAAATTGAAAGCAGCTCAGATAAACCAATCTAAGGGTCTACGAGTCTACGGGTCTACGAGTCTACGGGTCGTATTCTAGAGCTCTACTCAATGCTTATGTCAGGATGTGAGTATGATTTCAAGCACTGGAAATACGACCCTGATGGAAGGGAATTGAGTATGATTTCGAGTGCTTTAAACCATACTCAAACCTGGACTTGAGCATTGTGTAGAGTTCTAGAATACGACCCTACGTCTGAAAGTTATCGATTTTTTTAAATTTTTTTTCAATCGCGTACATAGAAGGGCTGAGCCGTTTCGATAACTTAGTAACATATGAACCCTATTGCTTTTTAGTTACTAACCTTTTAAGGTGATTTTGAACTTTGAACCTCAACGATTGGTTCTGGATTAACAGCTTCCAGTGCTTAAAGATCGTCTGTTGGTGCATTTTTTTTTTATAATATCAAGTGACGGGATGAATAAGTCGTACGCCTGATGGTAAGCTACACGCCTGTCCATAACAATTGCAGTGCCACTCAGATCTTAAAATCTCAAAGATCTGAGGGGCATTGCCACTGCGCCTATCACCCTGAGACATAAGTTGACAAGTCCCTTGTACCTGTAATTTCACCAGCTCCCTTACCTTTCAAAACAGGAACGCAGTACTGCTAATGTAAGGTGGCAGTACTTCCCTGGACAAACTCTTTCACGAGGAGCCCTACTGCTGCTAAATACTTATTTATGCTCAAAAATAAGCGCTTTCTGCCGAAGATTTTGGCTCGTTAGTTTGTACGTTAGACAATTGACCATAGAGTTCATTATGCTATGTACCACATTGTTACAAAAATTTACTTACATTCCGTTCCGCCGCAATATAAATTGAGCCTTAAGTGTAAAAAAGTACTCGTATAATAACGCCGCATTTTAGTAGCAGTAGAGCTACTTGTGAAAAAGTTCGTCCAGGGAGTAGTGGTACTGCCATTCTCACCTTTTTCTGCCGCCAAGTAGTAATTGAGCATTACCGTGTTTCGGTGTTGGAGGGTAAGGGTGCTGGTGAAATTACAGGCACACTTGTCATTGGCAGTGTCCCTCATTGCGATTTGAAGCTCGGAGTGGCACTGCAACTGCTATGCACAGGCGTGTCGTTTAACATCAGATCCACGACTTGTTCGTCCCATCTCTCGGTATCATATATAATAAACTACCAAACCAATTAAGACACACTGTTGAAGCTGTAGATTTTAATAATAAAATTAAAGGGCCAATAGTTAAGAAAGCATACTACACTGTTGATGAATAGT
>NW_020655929.1:68016-171863 GCF_003589595.1 Hyposmocoma kahamanoa
GCTACAAGGTTAAAAGCCAATAAAAGCCGACATTTACTTTCGACAGATCCCATCACTTGACCGCTTATGTAAATAGCTGCGTGATTCTGACAAAACTGCCGGGCGATACACTCGAGCAAACGTAAAGCCATTTTCTGGCTCAGCTGTTATCCTGCAAAATATTACTGATGGGTTTTATAACGGTACTAGAGGAATTCTTGTGCTTTTTCATTTGTTTAGGAAAGTTTGATGATCTTTTAGCTGTCGTTAGATTTTCTTCCTTCATATGCGGGTCAGATTCTTTCTTTTTTCTTTTTCGTCACTGTGCGTGTGTTGGAGCGAGCTACGCTTGGGGTTTCTCTGATGACCAATTTTTTTTTATTCAACATACAAAGTCAAAGTCAAAGAATCAATTATTCCATAGGTAAAATTTATAGATTATACATTTATAATATTATACATTTTGAATCATATTTGCGTAGAATCTAGACTCACGTTGTCTTTCCATAATACATCTTTATCTAACACGTAGTCTACAATTTTGTAATGACTTTTCAATTAAAATATTTGTAATGTAAGTTTGAAACTTAGGAAATGGTAATCTTAATATATACTTCGGAATCTTATTGTAAAAACGTATACAGCTCCCCATAAAAAAATTTTTTAAGTTAGTTAAACGAAAACGTAGTACCATGAGTTAACTTAGTTCTAAGATTAAGGATATCTTCCTTCGTAACGAAATTATGTATATTATGCACACGCATAGCCCCACACTAAGGACACCCTGTATCGCGGATGCCATAGTACATACATAGACAACTACAAATTATACCCAAACTCACGAGATAAATAAATTGTAGGTCATACAAATATTTCTCCCGGCCCGGGAATAAACCCGAAACCTCCGCGAGGCAGACCAGCATGGTACCTGTTTGGCGACTGAGGCAGTCAATTCATTACTTTATTGTTCTCAGGAGTCAAAGTCAAAGTCAAAGTCAAAGTCAAAGATTATTTATTCCATAGGTAAAATAAATTTACACTTGAAAACGTCACATTTAAGCTACTGCTCGTTCACTACGCTGACCTCCCTGAGAAGAACGAGCAAGAAACTCTAGGGATTGCTCTTTTCAAATAAACTTAAATGCTATGGAATACACTTTGAATCAAATTTGTGTGGATTCTGGAGCCATGTCGTCTTTCCATACATCTTTATCTAACACGTAGTCTTCAATTTTGTAATATGATTTTTCGATCAAAATATTTTTAATGTAGTTTCCAAACTTAGGAAATGATAAACTTAATATATGCTCCGGAATCTTATTGTAAAAACGTATACAGTTCCCCATAAAAGAGTTCTTTACCTTGGTTAAACGAAATCGTGGTACCATGAGTTTGGACTTAGCTCTAAGGTTAATAATATTATGGATATCTTCTTTCTTATTGAAATTATGTATATTTTTACGGGCATATAAAATATTTGAGTAAATGTACTGTGATGCCACAGTCATGATACCAGTCTCCTTAAACTTTTCTCTGAGAGATACCCGAGAGCCTAGACGGTACACAGAACGAATCGCTCGTTTTTGCAATACAAATATGGTTTGAATATCTGCCGCTTTACCCCACATGAGAATCCCGTAGGACATTATACTATGGAAGTAACTAAAGTAAACTAGTCTAGCAGTACTAACATCGGTATGTTAGGATGAGTGTTTTTTTCAGTTTCGTGAAGATACTATATAAAAAAGTGTCCAATGAAGTAAGGTGGCATACTTCTACCATTTAGCAGTAATGTGAACATTAGTGCGTTCCAGTTTTGAATGGTGTTGGTGAAATTACAGGCATATCAGACTTGTAAAATTTTTGGCTCGGCGTGACGGATGCAGCAGCAGCAGCACCTCAGATCTTTATGAACAGACGTGTAGCTTACCACCAGCCCCACGGCTTGTTCGTCCCGTCACTTGATGTCACAAATAATTATAACTTTTTTATTAAATAACACCAACCTCAAAAGTTGGCTCATCGGCTTTTTTATTGGAATACACCTGTTTGCTAAGTTTTATTGAAATTGGTCAAAGGAAAGTGCACGAAACCGGATCCATCCCCTAGTTTAAATTAACTATTTAAATGGAACCAATACTGAGGCACTCTTCGAACAAAAAAAATAATAATCAAAATCGGTTCGCAAAGGGGTGTAATCGGGTAGTATAAACACAAAAAAACCAGTTGAATTGAAAACATCTTACTTTTTTGAAGTACCTAGATTAAAAAATTAAACTCCCATTGACACATATATCATCTATTCATACTACAAGACTTTCACTATGTACCATGAGTACTTAAGGTAAACCTGCAACAGATAAAGGAAACAAACGTATCATTTAAATGCACAGCATTTTACATATGCGTCATAAATCTTCGGCTGATGCCTGGTAGCATGCAGATGTGTGAGCACCTGCACAAGTCGTGATTAGGAACGTGCCACAGTTCGTGACCGGGGGACTGCTAAGAGGTCATGCCTTCAAGCGTAGAGGAAATTGATAGCCACTGATGCACCACGGTATTGCTTATTATGTTGTAGTTTCAATCATGTTTATGGTTTGTCAGTTTAAAAGGAAACTACATACAAGAATACCCATATTTTCTTTACATATCGTCTACTAAAGAAATCTTTAAAAGAAAGTCAAAAATTATCTCTCCTTTGACTCCTTTTCGCTCATTTACAAAGTAAAATAATGACAGCTCCGAAAAATAAATGAAATTGCAGCCAAATGTAGCTAACTGTGACTAAACAAGTTGCGTTAGAAAGAGTTACTGGAAAACAAACTTTAAAATATATCATTGACTTACAAATATATGGACGACGGGTCTAATACAAAAACCAGGAAAAAATGTCCCAAGTCAACCTATTTAAGCGTAGTGACATGTAAAGGAATACGAAAAAGCTAAAACGTTGAATTTAAATTGTAATGTCATCGCAGTACTGTCTAATTTTGCTTGCTTCGCTGTCAGTTGAACAAACGAAGACTAAAGCGTGAATGACGCTCTGTATACGATTTTAACGCCCTATAAGTTCGGACACTTTTTAGCGCGGACCCGACGTCCATATAATTGTAAGTCAATGAAATATATCGACAAAATTAATCAATTATTTAACAAACAATCAAAAGTTTGTTCAAATTACTATTCTCAGAAAAATAACTGTACTTCCGAATAATACGCTAAAGTACCGAAATAAATACATACATGTTCTTCTATAAAAACGTTAGTAGGAACCAACTTAATTTGTATTGTATTATACTTTTTGAGTGCTCAGTTTTAACGAAAATTACTACTACCGTAAAGCGTGCGGTGGGATTGCTTCGTGCGAGCTTCAAACGCGACGCCATCTTGACATTTTATGGAGCTTTTACTTCGGTAGTCTTTCTGAACAGAAAGAAATATAATTAATACAGGGGGTTGATTCAGAACTTTACTATAACTCAGTTCTTGACCGATCCGATTTGATATCGTACGATTTCTTATAATTTTTGGATGTCGAACTGTCGTATTCGAAACCGAACCGAAATTACGCCAAAACCCGTACGATTTCTCGAACTTCTCGAGCGACAAAGGCTACAAACGTTATTCAGAACACAGCTATCGAATGAAAGTTACCGAACGCTCTGTTGTATACAAAGCAAGAATGTAATATGGAAATCTCTTATTATTTTAAATAAAGTCAGGATTTTCTTCAACTTTATTAATTTATTATAATGCAAGACTAATGCATGCCTTTATACTAGGATTTTAAAGTCTTAAAAATGTATATATAAAAGGATTTTCATTTTTCTTATAATTTATTTCACCGACTAACTCCGTAAACACTGGTGGATAACGATATCGTATAAGTATCCGAATCGAACGTGTATCTCGAATGTTCTGAATAGCTCGGAAAGCGACCTTCGATTCGAGAACGATATCCAATCCAACGATTCGGTTAAAATAACGAAGAGTTCTTCTGAATCGGGGCCTAGGATAGAAGTCTTAGAATCGACAATTTTAGACTTTCCAGTTTAATAGTTAAATTAATTTCCCTCACAACAACTTATTTGTAGCCATAAAGTAGTGTAAAAGGAATATTGTTTTAAATGTAAATAAACAATGTAAAATAGAGTATTGTTAATGTTTAAATAATACTACAGTAAAATAAAACTAGAACTAGAACATGTCAATGCAGTAAATCAAAATTGAATGTTGCACGTAACTGTACAAAAACATTTTTTTCAATATATAACTATTATACACATGTATTGGGAATATTAATATGTAAATTAGTCGTAGTTATAATCAATTCATCGGAAAGGCTTTATTTCTCATTGGAAATTTGCGCGCAAAGGCGTCTTTTCCACACTAGCGTGGAAAAGGTTTTTGAAACGATGATTGTGGTGCACCTAACTTTTTCTTTCGATGAAGAAAAACGTAATGACACGTTCAACTACGCGATTTGTCGTACATTATTTATGTAATATAAATCCGTTGGCATATTTTGTTCATAATATTGTTGACATTAAATTGACAACAATAACCAATTTTATTTATTAAATTATTTTGTTATAGTTCAACTATTTTACTTTCATTTACAATTTTCCTCGCTATAGTGAGGTGAAAAGATGTGTATTTCGCTCTGTAGCAAAGTTGTTTTGCGTTTTGTGACTTGAAACCCTCGCTACGCTCTGGATTCTATTTTTAAATCACTCGCTTCCTTCGCTTGTTCAGATTTCAATACAAGCACTCGTGTCGAACAACGACTTTGCATAATAAATAACTATTATTTATAAAACATATTAAATGTTATTAGAATAATTTCTACAGATGGAAGGCTATTCGATGTTTATCGTGACTGTGGTGCACTTGAATTGGTTTGTGTTAGTAAAATAATCAGTCAACAACGACAGACTGAAAATTAGTATCGCGTGGCACATAGCCACAAGGATGAAACTGAGCCTGTTCCTTACAGGCCCTGTAGTAGTTCTGATGATATTGTTATATGTTCTGTTTTATATTGTTATACTGGTAAATATATGATTTAAATAATGTTTCATCACTAAATTTTGATATTTATTAGGAGTTCTCAGAGAGTCTCATGATAGTGTTTCTGAGTATGATAAAATACTTTAACAAGCACTAAAGTTTAAGCAATATTATATAGATAGCTTTTAAATTATTAATAAATGATTAACCATAAATATAGTCTACAATCGTTTTGGGTAAAATATTAATTAAGTTAGTAGTTAAAATTCTATTATATCTTACTGCTATTACAATAGTGTTGTAACTCAAAATATGTGAATTTCATGATTATAATTATTGCTTAGGAAAAATTAGCAATTAGGGAGCAGAGGAAAAATTCCTAACCTTCGAATTAATTTTAGAGCAGTATATTCACATTTGATTTTAGAGGAGTATAAGTAACTACACGATATATTCAAGCATAGACATTAATCAGAAACATAAAACAATAAAGATTCCTCGATAGATAAAAATCACGAAATGACCTCTAATTTTCACATTTTTCCGATTCATCCTCGAAATGCTACAGGTTATTAGGACAAAAATTTGATAATTAATTATATTTATGCCTGATCGACAACTGTCACTACAGATTTTTTTTAATACCTTTAGTTTTAGAGTTGTTCCGCTAAAACGAATTTGGTACTTTAATGCACAAAATTCAACATCTCCTGTCGCATGTCATGCGAACTTCAGGCATATATTTGTTTCACAAATTTGGGCGGAGGCAACGTCAAAACTTTTTTGGCAGAGAGCTCTTAAAGTAAAATTTGATTTTTTATAAGTCAATAAAACCGTCGCTAGAAATTCGTAAGAAACAATTAAAAGTTGTCGACTTAACTCAAAATGAGACAAACTTTATGTGGCTAGTTCTGGTAAAAACCTACAGTCCTTAATAAAAGTGGAAGTAATTTGCTACTCCGCGAACCCAGAAGGTTAAATAGTGCATAATAGCTGCGCTTGTATTAAATATCTCCATAAATGGAGAACTAATAAAACTATAAAAATTAATAACCTTATTATAATTTTCATAGTTTTATTAGTTCTACTTTTATTAGTACTACCTAGTACAATAGGGTACTCAAAGTACTTATTCTACGCAGATGGCTGAATTAGAATCTTCGCTATCGTACCTGACGCTCTCTTAACTGAACTACGGGACCACCATTAGACCATACGAATTTTTCTATGTGCTTGTTGCAGATCTTTGTTTTTGGTTTTTTAACGATTTTTACCGTAGCGCCATCTGTGAGAAATCTATGAAAGTTTTACGTCACTCGCTTGGTACCTTTACAGATACCAACTCGATATTGTTTACTTTTATCATATTATGTATCTGTTTGTGATATTTTCCATCACCTGTCAAATTATTATCATCCACAGTGCCACCAGACATAATAAACGAGGAGACATCCGCAGACGTATCAGCTCAGGAATTGGACAACATAACTCTCCTTTGCAGAGCATCGGGTCATCCACCTCCTAAGATCACGTGGAGAAGAGAAGACTACGAGCCCATGCTATTGAAGAAAATTGGCAATAGGGATTTTTTTAAAGGTAAAGTAACGTTATCGATTAGAAGGAACTCAGTTAAAAAGGGTATAACCCATTATGAATGAAATTGACTCCGTGGCCGAACGGTTACCATACCGAACTGCCACGCAGAGGTCCCCGGTTCGATTCCTGGGCCGGGAGAAAAGTTTTATTTCTCTCGTGAGTTTGGGTGTAATTTGTAGTTGTGTATGTGTGTGTATGGCATGCTCAATACAGGATCCCTAGTGCGGGTCTTAAAAAAAATTGTAAAAAAAAGATAGTGAGAAAATAAAAAATAAAAACTCACTTTTTGGAGCATATTCTGCCAATATGCTCCAATACTTTGAGAAATTGTAATGCAGGAAAGATACAATCACTAAAAACCAAGTTGAACGATGGTTCAAGAATTTCAAATTCATTCATCTTTTTAACCGACTTCAAAAAAGGAGGAAGTTCTCAATTCGACTCTATGTCTCTTTTTTCTATATATGTTAATATAACTACGACGATAACTCCGGCATCGATTTGGACGATTTTTTTTTTATTGGAATGAGGGTACCTCAGAGGTGGTCTCATTTAAATTACAAGAAAATGTTCCACCTCTAAGGGTAGCAAACTTGGGTATGAATCCGTTTTCGCGCACTTTCCGGTAACCGATGTCAATAAAACTTGCAAATAGATATAATTCCACGAACTTTTGAGGTCGGTTTTTTTTAGTACTCTGTATCTCTGTAGATTATTCATTTGTAAAGAGGACGAAAGACTGACAAGAGAACGTTAAACAAAACATTATTGTGAATCATTCGACCATCGTTCGCCATTTGAAAAAACTCGGATAAGTGTGGATATTGACTGGACTGGCCCCATACGAACTCTTCAACTAAAACAATGTTGAAACAACCCGAATTTGCTGCTGTTTGCTGCTGCAAACTCAATAACAAGGCCGCATTGTTACGCACCAACCTAACAGATTAGTAAATTCGTTACAGTAGCTTTGAATTTTTACCTTAATTTTGCTCTCTTAACCCGTTCATGGACAGTACACTACCTAAATGTCACTTGTTTTCTTTGTGACGTCGTGGAATTATTTACATAGAACATTTTATTTTTCATTATAGTACTAGTAGAGCTCCATGTGAAAGAGTTTGTCCAGGGAAGTACTGCCACCTTCCCTATTTCTGCCGTCAAGCAGTAATGTCAGTATTACTGTATTCCGGTTTTGAAGGGTGACGGGCGCAGTGGTGTGTCCATCAGATATTTGCGATTTAAAGCTCTGAGTGGCACTAACTGTTATGCACAGGCGTGTAGCTTACCATCAGCCACACGACTTTTTCGTCCCGTCACTTGATGTTATATATGTATAAAAATATATTGATTTAATACAAAATGTTCAATGTAAATCATTGAATTTTGGTAGTGCGTCGTTAATACTTCTCTATGGAGAAGCAGCAGGCAGGCAGCTACACTAGAAAGCACATAGCGAAATGGGATCTCTCATATTATCATATTCAACCCATTTGTACGTCCCACTCATCGAGTATTTAACCAGAAATAGAGGCGAAATAAGGGCCATATATTCCTGGTAACACATTAGCGATACAGCTCTTATAAATATCAACTCCCGTTTGCACTGAAATATAGAACTACTGACCTGTGCGTACGTCTCCGTATATTCCAAAAAATATTCTGTATTTATTGTAATAAAGATAATATCTCTAAGAATGCCGTGCTGTTCTATTCGGTGGTGTGGGAAAAACAGCAAAACATCTAATTACAAAACAAACGGAATCACATTTCATCGTTATATATATACAGGGTGGAAATTTGTAAATACTGGAGATACAAATTTTTACTTAAAGGAAACATTCCTTTATTTTTAAAAAGAATTAATACTGCATTCAAAGATTTTCGAAAATTGCTAGCCACACGCGGAAATCGAACCCGCTACAATGTTTAAAAAATGCATCCTGTACTTTTATTAAATCAATAGATAGGGTCAATTATGAGGATGAAATCTCTCTTACAAACCATGAAATCTGGAGTTATAAATTCAATGGGTCAAGTTAAAGCACTTTTACTCAAAGGTCCATCAGATTAGTTGTTAATTATCGTTGACGTCATTTATCCATTAAAATGACGAAGTACTATTTAAAAATCAAATTTACCTTAAATCCTATGCGAGTGTAAACGAGTGAAGGCTGAGGTTCAGAATACGATTTGTAATACAATTCATCACAACACTTTATTAAAAGTTACTCAAAATGAATTTGTTAAAAGATTAAATTTGTGTATCGAAGAAAATGAAGCTTATTTCGAGCAACTAATTAGTTAGATTACCATTTTTTTCGTTTTATTAAAATACGTTAAGATTTCATGGTTTTTTTTTCATTTAAGTTACCAATTTTGTGAGAGAGATTTTATTCCTATAATTAACCCTATCGATCGATGCAATAAAAGTGCAGGGTGTATTTTTTCAGATTAAAGCGGGTTCGATTCCCGCGTGTTGCTAGAAATTTTCGAAAATCTATGAATGCAGTTTTATTTCTTTTAAAAAATAAAGGAATGTTTCCATTAAGTAAAAATGTATATCTCCAGTATTTAGAGTACTTTCCCTCCAGGTGGCATTACAAATTTCCATTATTATATAATTCAATTAATTTATTATATATATATATATATATAATAAATTAATATTTAAAAGTAAATTTTTAAATACGTAATTTTGCAATTTACGTCCATTATAGCAAAGCTCAAGCTAAACTGGTCGATTTGACGTGAAACAATTGATGACACACGTCAATTGTTTCGAACTCAGGCTAGCCAATCGGAGCGCAGTTGTCACAGTAATGATATGGCAGAATAGTTTGCAAACAAATTAAATGACATTTCGTCTCTATTTCTGGTTATATACTCGATGGTCCCACTGCTGGGTACGGGTCTCTTTTAAATTTTTAGATCATAGTCCGCCATGCTGACTCAATGTGGCTTGGGAACTTCATATGCTTTCCAAGGGTTGTAAACTTTTTGCAACGTGCACATAAATTCCGAGAAACGCAAGGGAGCCTGGATTTGAACCCACCTCCTCTGCTTCAGAGGCGGTAGGTCAAACCATTAGGCTGCCACGGCTTTTAATAACTAAGTAAGTACTGTCATATTCTGATATTTAATTTTATGGCAAACGCCGTAACTGGCCATGAGTGGGTTAAGATATTGCTCAAAGTTTCTTGTACTATTGGAGACGATTTTTTATTGTTTCAAACATTTAGATACGTAATTTAGATTGGAAAAAAGTGTCATTTCTTATACAATAAAGAATCTTACACAAGTTACTTCATAATTCTCATGTTGTACAGTAGAGAGCTACGTGGGCAGCTCTTTGCCGTTGTGGCGCGTGGACCGACGGCAGATGGGTGCATTCCTGTGCATCGCCTCCAACGACGTGCCTCCCGCCGTCAGCAAGCGCATCACGCTTAATGTTAATTGTAAGTTTTTTTTTTTTTTTTTTTTTAATTTATTTAATACTTTTACAAAAACTTAAACATATTACAAGCAGCTTAGTATTTTCATTATTAATGTTAATTGTATGTCTTGTTATTAATAATGTTGATTGTAAGTATTTTTATTGATAATGTTAATGTAAGTATTTTTATTAATTAATCCATCAGTTTTTTATGTCACCGACATGTGGTATTACGTTTCCCTTAATATCAGTATTAAGGGAAAGGTGAAACTACATGCGCATGTGGCAATGGCCCTCATATCTTTGCGATTTAAAAACTCTGTCTGGCGCTGCAACTGTTACGGGTAGGCGTGTCGCTTACTATCAGGCGCACGACTTGTTCGCGCCGTTACTTCATATCATCAAAAAGATTTTTCCCTTCAATAAAGGTTTTCTCCAATGCTCTTCTTCATATTGTCTTTTGAGTCATGCGAAAAAAATATTTACTGGATTATTATTAGATTATATAAGATCTCTCATTCACATTTCTTATATATACCTGTATTAGTAAAAAAAAAAGAAATTTATTGAGAATGTTATTTGATTTTTAATTGGGGACTTAATCTCGTATAAAACATATTTTATTTACCTCGACGTTTCGGACATATTGCAACGTCCATGGTCTCGAAGAGACTGAAGAGACGGGTGTCAGAATCTTCTAGCCGTGCGAGTTTTTCTAACTACCCGCACTTGATATTCATAATTTATTTGTGTACCCTAGTTCCTAGTTCCTAGAACCCTAGTTCTCACTAGACCGACACACAACACTCACGACATCCGGCGACTTGTCGGGCGATATTTGATGTCGTTTACAATTGCTGATAACTGGATCCCATGACGATGAAAGCTTAAAACCATCTTCTCGGTTGAAATTACGGTGTTTTTTAATTTCAATAGCTTCACGTACGATTCTACTATATTGATGACGTTCTGTAGAACGGATCTTGGGATTATGAAGCTCAATCCAGTGGTTTGGTCCTGATTCCAGCAAATGCTTGGCTATTTGCAGACTTATTAATCTAACGGTTCTTGAGAGCCGCGATGTGTTCTTTAACTCTTTCCGCTATTCCAATCAAATAAAAAAAATTAAATCAAAGTTTTTATTGACAAATTTAAATGTGTGTGTGTGTATATGTGTGTGTGTGTGTGTGCGTGTGTGCGTGCATGCGTGCGTGCGTACGTGCGTGCGTGCGTGCGTGCGTGCGTGCGTGCGTGCGTGCGTGCGTGCGTGCATGCGTGCGTGCGTGCGTGCGTGCATGTGTGTGTGTGCGTACGTGTATGTGAGTATGAGTGCATGCGTGCTTGTGTGCGTACGTGTATGTGAGTATGAGTGCATGCGTGCTTGCGTACTTATCGGTATATAAAGTTGAGTGTAGGCTTGTATATGTAGGCTTCAATTCACAACAATTCAAACTTGTGCCACATTGTGTTTAGTCCATTTTGCCGTATGTCGTTATCATTGCTCCCCATTCAAGTACTTCTAGCCCATCGTTTAGAACTCGTGTCATAGGTCTGCCGGTTTCCAGTTCTTAATCTTAAAGTACCCATTTTTACTTTAAACCCTTTTTTATGTCCTTCTATATTCTCAAACAAATTAATTTCATAAAGCTTCTTAATCAATTAATCAGTTAATCAAGTATTTATGTTAGTACGTAACGTAGAATGTACAGAGCTTAAGTAAAAGAGCAATTCTCAGAAATATACGATTAAATTACTTCAAGAAAATTCGCACAAATTCGTTTACATTTAACCACAAGCAATATTCTCGAAACTTCGTTTCATCTTTTCCTGGTATTATTTAAAATCTTCCTTTAGTTAGTCTTTGGCATGGAACAGCTAGTGATCTACTAAATTGTGTAATAACTAAAGTCGTAGATATTATTCGTGTATCCTCAGTAGAAATAGAGCTAATTGTGAAAGAGTTTGTCCATGGAAGTGTTAAGAAATGGTACAGGGTTACGCAGTAACAAAATTAAGATACTTTTAATTCCTTATACGAAGTATGTTGGAGTATTGTTCAGTTGTATGGAAACCTTATTAAGCAAACCCATTTTTTACCACTAGAACGTAGCCAAAAAAGGTCCATGCGGCATCTTATTTTCTCAAATGGCATCTCCAGAAAGAAATTACCATCTTACAAGAAACCATTGACACATTTCCGAATGAGTTCCCTAGAAGAACGTTGAACAATTATTGATTTTTTCTTCGTGTCTAAAATTTTCACTCATAAAGTCGACTATCCCCAGTTACTAAATAAATTTAATATACGTGTTCCAGTTAGATACCCTCGGAATAAAGTAATTTCTCTGTTTCCACCGCTACGAAATATGGTTTTTGGATCGAATTCTCCCTTCTCAAGACTCAGAAAATTAGTAAAGGAACATCACTATGTTCACAACACCACCCTTTTGATATTCACAGTAACTCACGTAGCAGAATACGTCCCATTATACTCCCAATTAATTTTATATGTATTTAGGAAATGAAACTATTTTTCCGGATTTAAATCGCGTATATTTGTTTTTTCAAACAAACCGACGTTTCGGGCCCTTTACAGGTCCCATGGTCACGGTTGACTGAGGTGGTACAGTCTTCAACCAGTTATGTCTAATATTGATGCAAACCATTTCCTATGTGCAACAATCGCGAAAACCTAAGAACTAAATATGTATTTTTTGTTTTTTCTTTTTTTTTCTTACAAATAATTCATTTACTCAACAAGTACGTACTTTTATTCTAGTGTAGCTTTTTATTTGTAGTAAATTAAATGCATTGTTATATTTATATTTTATTTTCGTTTTGGTTGCTGCCGTTGTTATTAATTGTTATTGATTTTTGCTTTCAGTTAGTGTTAAATTGTGTTGTCAATTTTTATGGGCTTCTTACTAATTGCAAGTGGTATTTACCTGTAACTGGAATATTTTCTTAAAATTTTAATGAGACCACTACTGAGGTCCTCTATATACAACCAATATTATTATTATTAATGAAAATTTTTGACGCAATGCCAGTTTATGTACCTTAAATAGATTCTAATCGTTATCTTAAATAACGGCCTATGCGATTTTCACCAATAGAAAGCTTGGTGTATTAGGCTGCTAACAGATTGCGTGTTTTCAGTGAATGCGTGAAACCGGTTTCGACTGCAGTTAATGCATGAAGTCGTTATCCGTGACCTCGACTGCATGTAATTGATTGCAACTTCATGCATTAACTGCACGCAGTTGAAACTCTTCATGCATCCGAGATGAGTGGATGCAGTTCATGCGTGAAGTCGTTATCAACTTCATGCAGTTGTGGTCTCGGCTATTTTGAAGAAAGTTGGCACTAGAGATGTTATAGTCCGCATTCTTTGCTATTTACAAAGTAATTACGTGTAGTGTAGTGGACTGTATTTTTTCTTTTTGTTTTTCGAATGTTAGTGTGCATTTGACCTCCATCTCACCTGATGGAAAGTGTGGATGAGGTCAACAATAGAGCATCCACACCTAAATAATGCCTAAACACTCTCGCCTGAAAAAGGTCCAGGTTATAACGTTCAGGCAACAAGTCTGCAGGCAGAGAATTCCACCCCATAGCCGTTCGCCATGTAAATGTGGAAGCGCAACGCTTCTTGCGAATCTTTGGAATATCCACAATATAGGGGTGGAATCCAAGCCTACGCGTAGTCCCCCGATGATAGAAAGGTGAAAGCGGAATTAAATCGTATACTTCCCTCGCACACTCTCCGTAATATATCCTGTACAATACCGATAAGCAGGCAACTTTACGGCGGTGTTTAAGGCTCTGCAACTTCGCCTCTACTAATTCCGAATCACCTATATAATATATATTATATGTATAATATGTATAATATAATGTATGTATAATATGTATTAATAGGTTTGGGTGGGTGCTAACGACGAGTGAGCAAATGTACAGTTTATTAATTTACTACAAAAACACGTACAGCTTATCAATCCAAAACATAAAACAAACGTAAAGAAAATCCCCCTTAAACAATCACGTTTAAATTTAGAATTTAAATAGAAATAAAATTAAAAAAGATTATAAAACATATATACCAAAGAGATTTGTAGTAACTGCTGAGATTCGCTGCATGTTGATACATTAGTTAAAAATGAAGCAACTTCGTTACCCTCTATATACAATCATAACTATACCCTGACACGTCATAATCACACCTTTACTGCTAACATAATTGGATAGACAATTAATTTCTCTCTTTGGCTTTGTTTAGCTATTTGGCACAAGTCATCGAAGATACCGTTTTATGATGACAGTAAACGTCTAGGAAATTGTTTCGCTTATAAAAAAAAGGAAATATATGTAAAAAAAATATTATACAACATCACGTGCGTTGCTTTGATCCCAAAGTAAGTAATTAAACCACTTGTGTCATGGAAATCGGAAACAACTACGACACCATAAACGTCCAGACCTGAGATAGTATAGAAAATTTTGTTCTCTTCATTGACTTGGCCAGAGATCGAACCCGGGACCTCAGAGACACCATGAAAACCGGTGTGCAAACCTCTCAATTACGGAGGTCGTCAAATAGAGGTCGTATAGCATTGTACCCCATGACTTTACCTTATAATATAACAGAGCCGTAAAAACCAATAATAAAAAAAACTCATAACAAGTTCTAAGGTATTCGCGATTGTTACTTAAGAAATGAAACTGTATGCGACGTATGTATGAAACTGTCTGGCACGGTATGCAAGAAGACGTCGGTTCGAATCCGACCGGATCAAAGGAATTTTTTCTGAGTGTTTTTTCTGAGTGTTCGATCTTTGTATTAATAATTATAACAAACTAGTGGAGTAATTTCACAAAAAATAATGGAATATCAATTCAATAAAAATTTAATTAATACAGTGAATAGCGACATCTCTCGCCAGGACTGGTAACTGTATAGGTACTAACTGGGTGATAAATCTGTAATAGATTTCTCATAGATGGCGCTACGACTAAAAAGTCGTTGAAAGACCAAGTACAAAGACACGACGCAAGCACATAGAAAAATTCGTGAGGTCCGTTGGTTCGTTCCGTGGCTTAGTTGGTATAGCGTCTGGCACGGTATGCAAGAAGACGTCGGTTCGAATCCGACCGGATCGAAGGAATTTTTTCTGAGTGTTTTTTCTGAGTGTTCGATCTTTGTATTAATAATTATAACAAACTAGTGGAGTAATTTCACAAAAAATAATTGAATATCAATTCAATAAAAATTTAATTAAATGAAACTATTTCAAAGAAATTAGTTTCTCAATTCGATGTATTTTTTTTGTGTGTATGTTACGCGATAACTCCGATTTATGAGCAGATTTTGATCATTCTTATTTTGTTCGAAAGAGGGTTTTAGTATTGGTTCCATTTAAATGTGAAGAAAATATGCACCTCCAAGAGTGGCAAACTAGATAATGAATCTGGTTCCGCGCACTTTCCGCCAACCGATTTCCATAAAACTTGGCAAATAGATGTAATTCCACGAACTTTTTAGGTCGTTTTTTTTTATAATTTTGGGTCTAAATCTATTTGTTTCCTCAAAGAAACCAACGTTTTGGGCCCTTTACAGGGAGTCAGCCGTGCCCTTGGGACCTGTATGTAAAAATATAATAAAATAATAATAAGTGTTTTTCTGCCATAAAATCTCATACTTGACGTTTATTAAGTTAAAAAGCAATAGCAAAAGTTTTTACTTAATCATATATGAAATTGTGCCCTTATTAAGTAGTTCAAGTGTAAATTACTTCATAAATAAGACAACCGATACCTCCAAATTAACACTACGCCAACATAATGTTATTGGTCATGTTCTGTTATTTTTGTAAACGGACATATTTATTGACTAATATTATGTTCTCCGAATTTTGTGAAAAAAAGAAACAAAAAGAAAATTCGAGAAAATAAACAAAGAACGAATTTTGTGAAAAAAAGAAAGAAACAAAAAAAATATAAAAACAGAACGGGTGCAAAAATTTAAATTTCGTAGTGTTCATTGGAGGCATTGACTTACAAATAAATGGACGACGGGTCTAATACAAAAACCACGAAAAAAATGTCCCAAATCAACCTATTTAAACGTAGTGACATGTAAAGGAATATGAAAAAGCTAAAACGTTGAATTTAAATTGTAATGTCATCGCAGTACTGTCTAATTTTGCTTGCTTCGCTGTCAGTCGAACAAACGAAGACGAAAGCGTGAATGACGCTCTGTATACGATTTTAACGCCCTATAATTTCGGACACTTTTTAGCGCGGACCCGACGTCCATATAATTGTAAGTCAATGATTGGAGGTATCGAAACAGTTGTTATAAGCTTTATTGAAATCGGAAAACGGAATGTGGATGAAACTGAAATCCTATAAACCGGATTCATCTTATATTTGCCACCCTTAGAAGTGGAATTCGGATGCCACCTGGGAAGTGGGCGAACATCGTCACGACTTAGGTGCCCAATGACGGAACGAGACGGCGTGAACGGAATGGAAGGCGTTGGCGAGATGATCTTGATGGGTTGGGAAGCAATTGAGGGTTTTGACCTGTGACCAGCAGTGGGACATAATAGGTTAATAATAATAATAAGTGGAATATTTTCTTCAAATTTCAATGGCACCACTACCGAGGTATCTCCTTTCTCTTCATCTCCTAACACACGCACACAAAAAAATAAATACAGCCGATTCACACTCCTCCTTTTTTTAAGGCGTTTAAAAATGATTTCCAATTCATTCATTTCGACTACTCAATCTGTTGTATAGCATAAAATAACGAAAGCATTCTGCATGAAAATAAATTGTTAGCCAATTATGATTCGAAAACAATAATTCATATGCCCTGATCACAAAATATTCGTCTTCTTCAAATCCAAGCTTAGACCATCGGCGAAATCCGTGATAAAGCCGAATTGATCTTTTCCCTTGTAAGCCAGTCTTGCGTATAATTGACTCTTCCCTTTCATTGGCTGTGATCCCGAATTGATCTCATATCCTAGGCGTATTTAGTGGTTAGAAAACCCACCTGGAAGCCTTCTTTACGACTATGGGCGCCTGGTAAATCCAAATTAGAGATGTGCGCCTATCGTAGAATCGACGGCGGCATATATTTTTCAGGTCTTTAAAAATGCGCTAAAACATTGTTTCAATTAACTTTTGTACTTATTTTGAATGTTTTTTACGCTTTAACTTTTTACTAAACTGAAGTTAAAAAGTTAACAATTGCTTACAGGAAAGTGCATGGAACCGGATTTATCCCTAGTTTACCACCCATAGAGATTGAATCTCTTTGCAATGAAAAAAGAATCATCAAAATCGGTTCACAAATGGTAACCGGTTAACATACACACAACAACGCACGGTTGAATTGAGAACCTCCTCTTTTTAGTGGAAGTAGGTTAGTAATCAACTTAAAAAATTATGTATAGAAAAGCAATCACGTAAAAATTAACGCTCTTAATTTAAATATATTCATATATGTAGAAAGCTACGTAATTAATTTTATTTGTTCGGAAATATAGTAAATATAATTGATTAACAAAGCTGATAGGCAATGAAACTAAATTTTCAATTCCCGGAACGTTACACGTTGGTTTGTTTGAATATACGCGGCATAGATCCGAAAAAATAGTTATTTTCTATTTTTTTTTATAATATGACGTGATGATGAATATGATGTGACGGGATGAACAAGTCGTGCGCCTGATGGTAAGCTACACGACATAAGTTGAAAGTCTCATGTGCCTGTAATTTTACCAGCACCCTTACCCTTCAAAACCGGAACATAGTAATGCTGACATTACTGCTTGGCGGCAGAAATAGATAAGGTTGCAGTACTTCCCTGGAAGAACTCTTTCACAAGGAGTTCGACTCCTACTAAAAATATATTATGTGTAACAATCGCGAAAATCTAAGAACTCGATAAATTGATACTTCATTAAAAGAAAACCAGTTTTTACCACGTCGATTTTACGCCGGTTAAAGTTCATTGGCGTCGGTGGCTGCGCGGCGCATAAAGTCATTGTAGATAAAATCCGGTTTATGTCATCTACGTCTGCGGCAGTAGCATGGCATCCAATGTGTGATAAACCCTTGATAAACCTCCCCGTGACATATTTATTTCAGTTGCTAAAGCTATGTTGCCATTTTTTTCCTCTTGCAAATACTTAATCGGTAAGATACCGCACTAGAGTCATTCGTTCTTTCGTGTATTTGGTAAGGAACCAACATACATTTCATTTTATTTTATTTTATTCAATGAACAAAGTTTCAACAGCATTCTTGTACTTATTTGACAAATGTGTTTAAGCAGTACAAAAGCCAATTACAGAAACTCACTATGTATACAAAACATGTATTATTATTGTTACAACATTGGGTAGAAAAATAAATTTAAATTGGTACAATAAGAACTGAGTTCACAACTAACTGTAAATGCTGATATCAATTGTCGTGTATAGGTCTGTGTAAGTATATGTGTGTGTATGTGTGTATATGTGATGGAGCGTGAGTGTAGTTCGCCTCCCCCTATTTCCTCAGAGAATGTGCTACGCAGGTAAAACTAACAATGATATTAACTGCTCGCATCCTTAGTGCTTGCAACTCGGCTTACATGGCGCACGAAATCATACATATATATTTATATCATTATAATTTTGAAGAACAAGGATAAGGATATGACATTGCATATATAGGTATCTTTGTCGTTTATGTAATGTTCTCACCTTTTTTCAACAATGTATGTACACCAATTTGTTTGTTTTTATAATTTCTTTTTATCTCGTTGGTCACGCTCAATTTTTACGTTGATAAAATTATTGAGCAGAACTGTTACCTATTTATCACTCGAATTTGACAGCTAAATGTGAAAATACTAGCTTTATCGCGGAGGAATGCTACAGAGACTGATCTGAGTGTTTTGTTTAATATGATACTCCACAAACTTTTTTTTGATGAAATATCGACAAATGAATGATAGAATACGCAATTTTATGTCCGAGAAAGTAGTAACATTTCCAATGCATGGTAGTCATGAAAACCTAAGTACTTGATATACAATTTTCTTTTATGATACTACGTGAAAAAGTCGTGCGCCTAGTGGTAAGCGACACGTCTGTCCATAGCAGTTGCAGCGTCACTGCGCCCGTCACTCTGAGACATAAGTTGACAAGTCCCATGTGCCTGTAATTTCACAAGCAACCTTTCCCTTCAAAACCGGAACGCAGTAATGTGATCATTAATGCTCTGCAGCAGAAATAGGTATAGTAGTAGTACTTTCCTGGTATGTGCTCAGAAACACAGTCCTAGTAAGGAATTCCATTTATGAGCTGTGAGCATATTAAAAGATGACTAAAAGCGCTTAGTATTCCGTATGGTAATACACTTGGTAGTTATTCCCGTCGGGCATACTAAGTACTTTTAGTCATCTTTATGGGTATGATATCCCGTCGTTGGTCTGTTCCATGGTAACAAGGGGCGGGCAGAATGAGCTAATAGAGCTCATGGGCACACACATACATCATATTATGTCTTCACAACGAGGTTACAGCGACTATAAGCTCATTGTGTATTAATAAGTCCTTGAAATAACAATTACAATATTACCCATTACCTGTCAAAAGATTCGTATAACCACGGTGTGTAATAGGAAAAATTTCGCTTCAATAAATTCAACCAAAAATCCTTTTCGAGCTTATAAAGACTCATCATTACAATAATAAAATTTATATTCCCATTCATAACGAATTCTGAAATTTCACCGACAATGAAATTCACGCATCGGGTAACATTAAATTCTTCGATCACAAGTAAAATTGAAATCCCGGGACTCAACCAAGAGTGTAGTGAATTATACGACTCATTGGACTCTTCCAATCCGGGATCCCGGAGTGGGATCAACCCCAGTTTATCAGAACATTGCCTTTCGCGCACTAACCGCTAACCAAATCCCGCAATCTTGAATGAGAGAGTTTTCTGAAAGAACGCTTTGTTTTGGGATAAACACAAAATTCACTATTGGAATCTTTCTAACTGCAGTATTAGGATGTCAACACACTTATTAACGTGGAATCGGCTTAAAACCGCTAAAAAACTATATCCAATTAAGAGCGAAAAATAAGTTGCCAGTTTAGCATCCGGTCGAATCGGGTATAGGGTGTTGATAAGTGGTAGGGTGTACGAAAGGAGTCCCCCAAACGACGTAACATTCGTTTCCTGTGACCAGAGCGCTGGTCAACAATCGACGAGTACGCTTTTTAGTTGTAAAGCTCGTTATGAAGGATTTCATCCAGGTTAAAACTGCTACGTTAACTATTTCTTCCGGTAAGCAGGGGAGTATTACTGCGTTCAGGTTTGAAGGGTGCTGGTGAAATTACAGGCACATGGGACTTGTCAACTTATGTCTCAGAATGACGCGAGCAGTTGCAGTTTTAAAGCTCTAAAGGGCAGCCATATCGCTTAACATCAGATGCATGACTTGATTGTCATTTGGTATCATAAAAATAAAACATTGGCAAATTCTTTCACCATGATGGCAACCATTGCAATTGCAGTGTAGGCCATCGATAGGATAAGAAATTGATGTGTTTCTCTTAAGGCACGAATAATCTTTTTGTGAATGGCCTTTATGTTTATGAAATTTTTAATCCATTAAGTTTAGGGACAGTTTGTCCTAGCTTATAATATACTTCTTAATAGTCTACTAAGATAATGGTAATAGTTCCGTCCCAAGTATTTGTATACTCTTTAACAGTGTTGTTTTGATACATATTACTATATTCTCGAAACCTGACTCAACTTCCATTCCGCTTTGTCGTTGGATTGGCTAATATGGTTGGGGATCCAATGGATCATATGAGCTGGTACATTTATTTTAAAATATTAAGACGTTTTCTGTTAACACAATTTGACGAATATTTGTATTTTTAGACCAGATCGTTTTTCCGATCGTATTTTATTTCTTACCGCAGTAAATTTACTTTTGTTAACAAATTCTTCTTCAACACGTATATATTAATATTCTAAAACCGTAGCATTTTAACGGTAGGTTTTTCTGAAGCGTAAAATACAAGCGTAAATCCGTATAATTGTATCACTCCAGCATACATTCTGTGAATTTTTTATGCCTGTTTTGTAAGAAAAGAATATCTCAGTATCTGACATATAAATGGATTTTCTGAAGTCTTTTTTACAACATCATACTAAATACTTAAGATTATGTCTGTATGGCGAATACAATACGTACCTACACTTTGAGAATGCAACGAAGTTCTCATTCTTATTCGTTATTTGAAAATTTTATAAAATTATTTTTTTTTACTAAAATTGTGATCAAGTCTACTTGCAGTTGATTAGCGTAATAACATTTGAAATTAAAATTAAAAAATTCGATACGGAACGTTCAAGAAAGTCACTATCTGTAAGCTAACAATTCGTTGAGATCAATTTAATGAGCCCAAACAAGACAGTTCTATTGTACCTAAGTTGGGTAGTCTGTAGAGGTGGGTGATAAATATAGTCACGATGAAAAAATCACGATGATCCGCCGTCAAACAGTATCACCGTGACTCGTTCCAAAGGAATGACGTTCCAAAGTCATAGGTGTTCCTCCGTTCCAATAGCTATCCCCGTCCTCGTATCACTACACTACCCGTCCTACACTACCTTTGCCGAGCAATGAGTCACAGATGCTGTTTGAATCATTTTGATTCGAGCTTGGAAATAAAACTTGAAGCTCCGAATCTGGTAGTTTTTACTCGATTTGGTGACGTCATCAATACGACGAAGAACCCCCTCTACAAGTCCAGTTATTATTATAATATGTAGATGCACATTATGTGCTTAATCAAATTCGTGGGTTGAAATGATCTGAGCTTGCACATCTGAGTTTTTTGGAATTTAAGTGCGATATTTTCGACGTAGGAAAATATTTTGAGCACATAACTGCAAAGCAATTTGTTGTGTGCGAAGTTCCCAGTCTGCATAGAGCCCGCGCGAGTACTACAGCCCTCTCATTGTAAGAGGAGGCCAGTGCTCAGGAGTGGGACTGTATATAAGCTAACAAGCTTAACTTCTTTAAGATTTATCCTGACCTTACCTTTGCTAATTGCAAAATAATGTAGGTCTTATTCAAGGATAGATATTACGTACTTACGTACGTACGGGTACAATTAATAGATACCAAAAATGGCGGTTGTGCCGGAATGGACTATTCAGCGATAGCTAGTAAGCACTCGCTGAAGATTCTTGGTTTATCCACTTATTGATCGCAATCGAAATCTTTACGAATTGCTAAATTTATCCAAGATTACTTACCAAATATAGATTATTGCTTTTCTGTAGTTATATAACAGTCGAAAGTAGATAACGAACAGATAAACTACTCCCAGAAGGTAAAGAATCTCAGAAGGGAGCGGTTTCTTTTTCGAAGTAATAATAGTTATTAGTAACAACAATATTTTTATTTCGTACTTTACATTATGCAACATTTTATAAACACTTAAATACAACATAATTCACAATTATATATGAGCTTCCAACTTCTAAACTAGGTATTAGACCTGTGTTCTAGGAGGAGGAGATTCTCTAAATCAAGGTATAAACATTTTATATACAGCAGTTGTATACAGGCGAAAATTTTGAGCTTACAATAGGATTATAGTATACCATATTAATATAAACAAAAGTAATATATACTATAACATCTAATCTTCTAATTTTAAATACTCGTCACACAATTTAACATGACGTTATAAGAAGATGTTCATTCTCTTCATAATTTAACGCTAATAACCAATTACCAGTCTTTGCTTACCTTCGAATTTGCTTAGTATATAAATAAATATACATCAACCTGTGAGATTTAAGCACGCCCCCGTGTTGTTGTATGACCTTTTACTGGTTTAGCTTAATGCAGACTTTCTCTAATGGGAATAGAAGATAGAATTTGTTTCGAATTTAGTAAAAATTTATTCTGAAAGTGTATTTTTGTAGGCCTTTTCAAACGTTCCTATGGAGTACCGTTTGTTGCCACTTTTGTTTATGTACAGTCCGTATTTTTTTTAAATGAATTGGTTTCTTATTTGACATTTCAATTTTACTTTTACAGGTAGACACTACTACCTGTAACTGGTACACTAATTTGACTGTCACGTTTTTTTCTACTATTTTAATCCGCAGTGCTTATGGCCACGGATCTCCTAGGACAGAGTTCTATGCCTCTTGATAAAAGTAGTAAAATCATGCCTAATAGAGTATAATGTATATTTGAAGTTTTTACAAGTGATATCAATGACGTGATGACAAAATGAATCAGGTTTTTAGGAAAGTAGTTTGCACTTAGAAACTGTAATGTTCCGTGGGTACATTGACTAACGCTACAGCACAGTATCCATTGAGTTTGCATCTAATTGATATCCAAACGGCTCTAAATAAAGTCTAATATAACCAAAAAAATAACGAATTGCAACTTTCTACATGCGCTCTATATTTGGACTTTAATACTACTTCGTAAGCTGTGATATAACTCTATTTGTTCACAGTTCCACCAACAGTAATAGTGCCAAATCAGCTTCTAGGAGCTCCGCTAGGAACAGATGTAATCCTCGAGTGTACAGTGGAAGCCTACCCCAATACCATCAACTATTGGTTAAAAAATCGAGGCGAGATGCTACTTGACGGGTAAGAAATATTTTATCATGTTTCTTTGATGTACAAAAGACAATATAAAAAACTTAAGAATTTTGGCATAGATGATTACGGTTCATATTTCGAGTTCTTAGGTTTTCGCGATTGTTACACATAGGAAATGAAACTATTTTTCCGGATTTAAATCGCGTATATTTGTTTTTTCAAACAAACCGACGTTTCGGGCCCTTTACAGGTCCCATGGTCACGGTTGACCATGAAATCCGGAAAAATAGTTTCATTTCCTATATGGTTCATATTGTTAAAAGATATGAGCCAAATATGTTAATAATATCAGTTATAATCTCATAAAAATAGCTTTAAAGGGATAGTGGTATAGTTCGTGATTTTACAGATATCCTTGAACTACTGATGACAGCCATTCTCCAGCCCCACCTTATTAATGATAGTAATTAAGCAATTGCCGCTATTTTAATTGGCTCCCTATTTACTGTGCATTGACCCATGCATGCCCCGTTACAGACGCATCTGTGTCACATCAGTAATTCAGTAAAGTCGTGAACACTTGGTGTAGGCCACCTTAAACGCTGATAGCGTGTGTGTGTGTTTGGGTATAACGAATTGCAACCTACCTACCTAACCTGCGATCGATATTTGGACTTAATTCTACTTCATATGCTGTAATATATGTACACAGGTATATGTTTACAAAATATAATAGAACATTTCTTCAGATTCAGTATTTCCATCATCCATGAACTCAATATTTCCACAATCTTGTCAAAAACTATGGACTTTTCATCAAAAAATCACAATTTCTATCCAAATCGTTTCGGCCAATCGGAATTATGAGGAAGTTGTAACAAATCCAAGTCAACAGTTTATTCAAATACGGTCCAATCCTTTGTTCCCATTGTCTGGCGAACAAGACAGATTGTTGGTTACCATTATCGAGTACGCTTATAATTGTGATTGATTCCCAATTAATCCTATTGCGAGGAATTATTCCACAACCATAATGGGCTGGGATTTAACTGCGTCAAGAATTGAAAAAAAAAAATCATTGTATCCTTTTTCCAATGGTTTTCTTATTTTTTTAGATCGATAAGTTCCTCGTTGTACCAAGTCATTGTTATAATTTTTGTGTCCAGTTGTTTCTCTAAAATTGTTTACTACCATTTAACTTGTGTCTCAAATCAGGCCGAAGTACGCAATAACGGAAGAGCGTTCTTCGTACAAGGTGCAAATGAAGTTGACGATCAAAAATTTCGTCCGGAGTGACATCGGCACCTACAACTGTGTCAGTACGAACTCTTTAGGCAAGAGTGAAGGCACCCTTCGACTTTATGGTAAGTGCCACTCTAGGCTTATTGTAAGTTTTAGGTTACAGTCATGTACTGAAGCGATTTATGAACAAAAGAAAATGATCATGGCCAGAAAGGCTACCATCAGTTTTAAAGCAGTCGAGTAGCCCATCAAACTTATTTATCATCTGATACGGAATCATTATAATGGGCGCACCTCTACACATCTTCAAATACTGTTTAAGTACCTGACTAAATCACCGGTCGATAGAGAATCTGCAGTCTACGAGGGCTCTTAAAATTAGCTAATAGGTTAATTTGGGGGACTCTGCTAATGAACATAGCTTTTAAGTTTTTGAAACTAGTGAGCCAATAACAGCAGGTTTCAATTATAATGCTACGGAACAAGCTCTAGAATGATTTGTCGCTGTCGTTTGTATCTTAGACTAATCGCAAAATCCTACACCAAATCCTTACACGTTGGAGACAAAAATCTCAGCTATTTATCATACCGAGATAAGCTTTCTCTGAGTTCATCTAGCAAAAGGGGTCGATTATTTTCTTTTGTTTCTTTATACAAATTTTTCTCTTACAATATTTCTTTCTTAGAAATAAAGTTTCTATTCATGCAATGGTGGGTGGAAATGGCTTTCAGTCTTTTTAATAAATTGTTTGTAATTTAACTTAATAATTTTTACAAAATTGTTTGTTCTAGAAATAAAACTATATCCCAGCTCTCAATCAGCTGCCGAGGCAAATGTTGGAGGTAAGTCGATTTATAGCTTCAAATAAAAATGTTCAAAAAATGTACTTCCACAGGGTACCATATTGAACCCACAATTTATTAGTTTGTTAATTCATGTTATATGACAAATTACAAAGCGCGAAATTGGTGTCACTTTTCAGTAATAACTCAGCAATTTATTCAATTACATTGGTTACAGCTATACTAGCTATTACGTCACAAAATTGGTTACATCAAGGGGTACTATTAGTTCCTTCATGTTTCTTTATACATAATAAAAAGTTGGTTGTCATTTTCTAGGTCTGACAGATGGAACGGTGAAGCAAAAGACTGCGTACAGTAAGGCTAATGTTCTATCTAGGACCTTAAGCGTTATTTTATCGATAGTGGCTATAAAATTATGTCAATAAGTGAACCCGTTTATAAATACCACGAATATTGTACGAGTATGTGTATAAAGGTAGTTATGTTTGTAAATAGAAACATTAGAATTAACCTGTATATAGTACAGGGTGTCCTGAAAATTAACGCGTATCCTATGTACAGACTTACAGTTTAACTGAGTCGGTTCCTGTAACGGATATAGGGATAAAGGGATAACAACATTTTTCTGACGATATTCTATAAGAATTTGATTGAAAAAAGTGCCTACCAAATTATTCAATTGTTGTTATGTGAAACGATAATTAAAAAACTATTTCATTGATAAATGAATAGATAAGCCATTTGGCACTCTTGATTCTATTGTGTTTTTTAAACAAACATACGCACTGATTTCTACATGGAACCGAAAATAATCTGAAGTCAGATCTGTGTAGACACACTTTTAGTATATAAGATTTTGGGACACCCTGTAATTGCTCAATGTACTAATACGGAGTTAGTGTTTACATCGTGTAAAACAGGCCTAAGCGCTAGTTATATCTCTTCCATAGCAATTGTTAAACTGAATAATGATAGAGTTGTGAAAACATGTAAATTTAATATTTGCTTTATCTTTTAAAAAAAAATTGAAAATAGGAGACCAAAAAAAGCAAAACACTAATAAGAACTCTTTCTGCTTTATTCATTTATGAACCGATGTTGTATATAAAATTATTTATGAACCCTAATTTTAATTTATGGACTGATATAAAAAACACAGAATGAAGGTATGAGACTGCTTAGGGTGCTGATTCTGGAAGGGATAAGTTGTTACACTGCACAGAAGATACATTACGTTGAAATGTGCTCAAAATTGCAGACTGCAAATTGACTTCTTGACACATAAAACGATCTATTCGTAGTCGTCTTTGAGGTTGAATATATTGCCAAGATCATTCTTCAGGCAAAACTAAAAGACAATGACAGCTGAGTTGAATCGGGAAAACGTAATGTAACTTGAATAAAATTCCACCCATCTGTTTTTTTTTTTGGTATCAATAAGAAACGGATAGAGGATTTCATTTTATTTTCAAGTAGTGACATTAATCGATGTTCTTTGACTACTTCACAAACTTTGACAATAAGTATTTGTATTAGAACCTGTTGTGTTGAAACCGTGGTAGTCTAATGGTTTCTTCTTCGGCTCTCAAACAGTCCGTGTGTTCCAATCCGGGACTCTAAGTGTCTCGGAATTTATTACGAAATTTAATTCGAAAACCATGAGCTTTTCGGTGAAGGAAAACATAGTGATGGAACCGGCACGTCGAAGGTTAACAATCGGAAAACCTGTGAAGTCCCCAACCCGCATTGGGCCATCGTGGCGGGCTATGGCTCGCCTGAGAGGAGACCCGTGGCCAGCTGTGGGTCGTGTAAATGGGTTAATGATGATTAGAAACTTAGAAAATTTTACAGTTTAATTGAATCTTGCGCACTTTTTTACTGATGAGAAAAGAGATGGGTTCACTGTGCGCCTACCGGAATAAGGCGATCATAAAATTCTAAATATCCAACCGTGCTGTTAATCTTTACCTATGGATTGATGCTTATTATTCCAGGACAGTATCACCTATTGCATCCTAGGTGGTGTTATTAAGGTTGAACTCCACTTCTCGGCACGCATCAACACTACGTCCGCTCTAAATGTTTGTTTTATATGACCTTTGGAGAAAAAACATTGTTGAAACGTGCTGGCGAATGAGGTCCAACTTTTAGAGTATTAATCACGAGTGATAAATTACGTCGTTGTTGTAAAATCGAAATTATAAATATAAAAAAACGAAATTGTTATTGTCGAAAATCTATTCAATAATGTAAATGAAGAATCAATAAATGAACAAGGAATTTACTTGATTGTATAATTTATTATTAATAGGATTTACCTTTCAATTTGTTAATGAATGGTTATGACGTGCTTCAAATGTTGGTTAAATGTTCATTAATAATGCCGTTATTTTAGTACTTATAAAGACTTATTGAATGGGAACCAATGGCGCTAAACATAATAGCAACATTATCTTAACAAAGTTTAACTTAAAGCTTAAAGTTACAACCGAAGGATTAATAATAAAACAAAAAGTAAAATGAAAAAAGAAGTGGAAATAATTTAGAAACGAACATAAAAATTTAAATAGAAAATACATCTAAAACTAAAAGACTTTAGTAGCAGAAGAGCACCTTGTGAAAGAGTTCGTCCAGGGATGTACTTATTACCTTACCTATTACTGCTGCCAGCATTAATGCTCACATTACTGCATTCCGATTTTGATGGGTAAAATTACAGGCACAATGGACTTGGCCACCTATGTTTCTAGGTGACAGGTGCATTGGCAGTGCCTCTCAGATCTTTGCGATTTAAAGCTATGAGTGGCACTGCAACTGCTATGGACAGGCGTGTTATTCACCACCAGGTGCACGACTTGTTCGTCGCGGCAATTGGTATCATAAAAAATGACGCGTAGAAAGAACGAGAGAGAATGGTGCTGTCAAAAGTGCGTGGTTGGGATGATCAAATGGAACGCTGACTGTTCCAACGTCCTAAATATCAACGGAGAAATGAAATCTAGAAAGACCGAACCTCAATATTAATCATCGGCAGGAGCGTCTGCTACTTGTGAGTCTTCACAACCGAGTCTTTGAGTCTACTTTGAGTCACTGCGCAATTAGTTCTAAAATTATAACAGACGTGACAGAGTTCGGAGTTAAATGCGTCCGTTTCTGTCGCACTATGGATATCACCTTTATTTTACGCTGTCCATGCGTTTTGTGCCGTTTGATGCATTTGACTCATTGCGACTTTATCTAAAGTACGTTTGTGTGCTGCGTGACTAGTTTTAGTAATAATAGAAATTACATAGACACTTCTAAAGTATTGCTTTACCAGGCAGAATATTCTATATAAAATCGAAAACGAAATTTAAATTTGTGAAAATTGAAGTATTTTTGTGGAGTAGGATCAATAGCTAAAATAAAATACTTTTTTGTTACATTTGTACATATTCCACTGATTACGGGTTTCTAAGGTTAATAAAGTAGATATACCTGAAATACCCAAATATCTATCTGTGCCAAGAAATACTACTCCCAAAAATTATCCCTTCAATAGTAACAAAATGGAGGTATCGAAAAAAATATGAAGAATATTGTTGAAGAAAACGAAAGGCCGGTTCAAAGTAAGTTACGAACAAAGTATATTTTTATCCCCTGGACCCTCGGAAAACAAATTTCATGAATAAATTTTTCTTTTGTAAACAAATCGAGCAAGCCATATTAAATTAAGGCCCTCTTGCGACGGGGAATGCAATAAAAAGCCTGACAAGTACAACTCGCATATTGTTGCTAGGTTCTGTGTTGTTTTCTATTGTAGACATTGTAATTTTGTTTTTTTTTTTGTATACTGTTGTTTACACGTTATAATCTAGTGTGACCTGAATAATGAACTTGCTATTATTAGAGATCAAAATGAAAAATGTAGTGTTTTTAAGTTTTACTGGAAAATAAACTTTTCACCTGTAGGTAGAAGAAGGTAAGTAGAAGAAATTAGACTATAATGTAAAACGATAAAAAATAAGCGAGCACTTGATCTTCATCTCACCTGATGGAAAGTGACAATGAGGTTGGCGATGTAGCATGCACAATTAAATGGCTTTGAAGCGGCTCAAGTTATAGCGTTCGGGGAATAAGTGGGCAGGTAGGGAAAATCGTAGCAGTAGAGCTCCTTGTGGAAGAGTTTGTCCAGGGTAGTACGGCTACGCCACCAAGCAGTAATGCGAGCATTACTGCGTTCCAGATTTGAAGGGTAACGGTGCTGGTGAAATTACAGGCCCATGAGACTTTTCTTATGTCTCAAGGTGATGGGCGCAGTGGTAGTGCCCTTTGCATGACACTGTAACTGTTATGGACAGGCGCAACTCGTTCCTCGTCGTCCGTTACTTAATATCATAAGAAAAGGTATTCCACTCCTTAGCCGTTCGCCATTTAAATGTGGAAGCGAAACGCTTCGTACGAATCCTTGAAATTAAACAAAATAGATGTGGAACACCAGCCTATATCTAGTCTCCCGATCGATGATGGAAAGGGGAAGGCGGAATTCAATCAAGCAATTCCATGGCATACTTTCCGTTATATATTCTGGGTAATACCGAAAAGCTGGCAATTTTACGTCGGTGATCGAGGTTCTGCAGCTTCGCTTCTTCTAAATTGCAGTCATCTATAAGCCTCTTGTCATGCTTTAAAACTAAATTCAGGTTTGTCAGGTGCTATTTAGCAAAACCATACTATGGGTAGGCAGTAGTACTCCATACACACCGGACTTGTGCTTCGTATAAGCGAATTCCAAGTAGCGGGAGACGGCCGGCTGTCGGTATGGATATATCACGAAAAGTCGGAAATTCTGGGGTACTCGTGCAAAGGCCTGAAGTGAGAACGGTTGGCGCAGATGCAAAATCCCATAGCGATAGGACGTTCGGAAAATGAAAAACCCGATCGCAATATCACGGGAAGGGACGATGACAACCGGGTCGTGTTTGGAAGAAATGGACTCGGACGGTTCAGAACAGGGACGAGAAGATACACCTGCAGGAGCTTTATACCAAATTCTTTAAAAATCCACGTTTTTTTTTAAAAATAATTGCGGAAGTGTTGAAAGGTTTCACAGTTTTAATATTGATATTTATAAAAGTAGGCAGTATGCCGATTCACTATCGCTGCTGCACAGCCTTGTAATTTTTTCTTATTTTTCTTTTTTCACCATTGTGTTCATGAAATTTACAATCAAATAATTTTACTTATTGACTTGGTTACCGATGGTCTCTATTATCTCAGATCACTTATATTCAAATGTAAGTTTCATAGCGACCTGTAGAATTGTATCGGTTAGGTCGAGTAATTCCGTAGATAGGTTGTGCAATTTGAATGGATGCCAAGAGATCTTCGTTCGCTGCACTTCGATAATGAACATACATATTTGATGGAATTGAGACTCCAAAAAGATGTCGGTGCGGTATTTTCTAATATAGTAAAAGAAGATTAATAAAGTGTAACGACATGACGAGAAAGAATATTTGATGCAAATTCACTTTGGTCGTCATTGAAACAACATATATTTGACAGACACAACTGTATCGCGGGGTTATGGATTTTGGGAACGACCTATAATACTCAACTTAATATTATCTAAAATCTCAGATATGACGTTTTCGACCTGTACATTGGACGAATGTAATTTTTGGAGGTATTATATATGAGGCGAGAAAAATACTGAATCGATTTTTATATATATTATTGATTAATTATTACTATTAACTACTACTATTACTATTAATTATGTTATTGTTATGGTCGGGGATGTTTCAAATTTTGGAACTAGCTAGTTTCGCTAGAATTTAACACAAATTTGGTCCATCTTTTGTATGATGCCGACATGTTGTTTTAGATTTGGTTGTTTCCAGGCCAATAAAAATGAAGCAACTTGGTATTAGCTGGTTTCTCACAAACACCACATTTTCACACAGCGAGGAACCCCAAAAAGTCCAAGTGTGCGTGTTTACACGTCAATATTTTTCGAAGGAAAGGTTAAAGAAGTTTGATTGTTTTTCTGAAGTTTCATTATACCTTATGCATAGCTCTGCGAGGCACAAAATAGACGCAATATTTTGGAAGGAACTGAAGATCAGAAATCACAAAATTCATCATCATCGTCAATATTCCCTATAAACGGTTCATCCATGACATGTAGATGGGCGAGACTATGCTAAGATCGTGGTAGATATCACAGACTACGGGATGCCTATGCCCAGCAGTAAGTGAAGACAGGACGCTGATGATATATGCGATTATCGACGTCCGATCTCTGTTTTGTCACATTCAAGAAAATATATAGGCCGCACTCCGCCATGCTGCTTGGGGAATGCACACGTCTTTCAAGGCCTGGAACATTCTAACTGGTTCCTTCACGATGTCCTTATTCATCGTTAGCGAGAGGTATTGTTCTAAATCTTCATCAACGTACAAACTTAGAAATAAAGGTCATAAAGACTTGCCGCCTCTGGAATTCGAAACATCGACATTTCAGTTGAAAACATTCTCCCGCTGCTGGGCAGATATGGTTTATGTGAAGAAACTTGTCGGTATACAGACGCATCTGTTTTCTTATAATTAGGTTATCGTGATCAGTATTATTGGATCGAGTGTAGATTTGTCAAGACTCGACGAGACACTCACAATCTGGTTGTTCTTGCAACCTGTTCCGAGTGATGGTCCCAAGCCCAAGACCCTTCCTACAAGGATCATGTTAACATGAATCAACTTAGTACTAAATACTGATGAGTAATCATTAAGTTTGGGAAATCTTAGGCATCGTATATGGAAATCGCATATTTTTGTTCAATGCCATCTAGCGACAAAATTTGAAACTGCTTTAACTAGACTAGTGCTATTTATTAGTAGGAAAATTATTGTGTTACCGTAACATAACATATAAATTTGTACTTCGTTTAAATTATTGCACGTATGTATTGTGTTTATGTATGTATTTATGTGTAAATTTATGTAAGTGTGTAATATTCTACTGTTGATCTATTTTAACATTTATGCACTTCACACCCTTTTTCCGACGGGGTAGACAGAGACCATAGCTTTCCATTTGCTGAACACGGACGGTACTGACATACATTTTTCCTTTCATCACACAGCAATGCTTCCACACACGTTCGATGGTTAAGGGTGATTTTAATCTGGTCGTTCTTTAGGACGTCCACACTTTAGCCAAGGTAAGTTCGCCTTGGTCGGCCCTTACCAACTTTTCCGCACTACTCGCCTTATAAATTTGTTCTCTCTCTTATAAATCTATTCGAAAGATTCTGTTAAAGATTGATCTTTAATTAGTCCCACAGATTTTCTTCACCACAAGTATGGTTGGTTGAAAGAGATCTCTTCTAGAGATAAGCTCACCTTTGTATATGTCCTTCGTAATATGTCTTTTGTGATATACAGAATAATAACAATGTCTCAAGTACAGTTACAAGGAGCAAGTTAGGCTTAACAATGTCATAAAAGAGAACCGAATGGGGTAGTTAAAAGTTATCTACGGAGATAAAGAACTTAGTGGCATGCTATGTCAGTTTACTACCATCCCGGACGATTGAGGTAGGTACGACGCATTTTATAGGTTAAGAAATAATATTTAGCATAGCGCAAGCGAGGTTATTTCAGAGTTTGGACGTATAGAAAATTGGCTGTACGAGCCTGCTGTTCTGATACCTGTCTAGAACTGAGAGCAGTTCTAGATAGGTATCAGGGTAACTAGAGACCCTTGCATAAGAGTTTTTTAAGAGTTATGACCCGTCCGCAAATATCAGTGCCAACACGTGACGATCAACTGTTTTTAGTTATTTAAGTAGTTCTTCAAAAAAGATGCGGCTATATTGCAGTAGTGTAAATACTCATGGTTTACTTTCGATCCTTGTATCAAAAAATTATTACCTCAAATAGAAAATTGATAATTTATTTTACATAAAGTGAAGACTAAACAAACACGTTTATTCAATCAATTGAAGTCATTTTACATACTTAAATCTAGTAATTGACACAAAAACAATAAGTTTTTAATAACTGAGTAATTTTTAGGTCAATGGGTATATTGGCGCAAAAGAGAAAAGACCAACCCAACAAAATCTTCAAAATCAAAATCTCGGCCAGACAAACGCTGTTTCCAATCGTTCCTCTTTCAGCGTCAACTGAGTTCTAAGAGAATGACATATCTACTACGAAAGCGATCTTGTCGTATCTTGAAAAATTGCCAAACGAGTTCTTTATATATTTGAAATTAAAATAAAATTCCGTATTTTGTGGTCTTGGTGTCATAATCGGTGACGATATTTTTTCGTTATACAACGTCGATTTTTGACACGGATTTTTTACGAAACACACGGAGAAATAGTGTAAATAGGAAAAATTTTCTATTTTTATAATAAAATTTAGAACCGTCTCTGCAAGTGCAGCCAACCGACCATCATAGCTGCCAACTGTCAGCGACGAATACTATATAAGGCGTTGCAAATCAAGCTAACGGCTTTTTTTTCCTTTTTGTTGGTCTGCTCTCGACGCGTATTTACCTATCGTTGATTTGTATGACGTTCCGTGCTTTTCAAATTTGAACATTACATTTTTTAACCGATTTTTCTTTATTTCTAGTCATTTTTTATGATTTTTGGTTTAGATTTGTAACAATTGATACACCAAGAATTTTGCTTACATTTTTTTAAGTTGAGATACACGGTCCCCATCTATATGTTATGAAATACTTACAGCTTTTTATCGTGGCCAACCAGCAATGGTTCACACAGAGATACAATAAATTTGCAGCTCGATAATTGTGTGTTGTGTAATATTAAAAATACAATAATTAAATACGCTCTGGGCTAATTGACGTTACAATTTACAACTTTATAATTCAGTGTATGTGGCACTAAAAATGCACCGAACACATTTTAATAGAGATTCAAATTCAATACAATTATTTTTACACTAAATAAAAGTCCCTTTCCCCCTTCCCTTTTTTAGTTACGCTCCTTCACGATGGTAGGGCAGAGAAGTGAGAATACGTTTATGTGGTTCGCGATTTTTTGTATAATATATACATAAATATAATAATACATATTATGCTGTGTGTATCCACTATGCTACTAGGCAACGCACCGGCAGCGCCTGTGTAACATCGCTCTAACGGCTCTGGATGACAATATCACTTATTCGATTCTCCATAAGACCTATTTGCGAAACGGACTTTTCTAAATTAGATCTGGTTCAGGGTTGTCGACTGTCGGCACATTATTATTATTGTAGAATTTGCATTTGTTCTTGTACTCTTAGAAGTAAACAAGCCTGTTCTCAGCCGAAAAGACTTGTCCAATTCAAATTAAAATAATTACCTCGTTAACCCGGATTTAATGAATAGACTCCACCGGCCTGTAAAATGGCCGCCTGTAAAATAATAGCCTGTAATAATTGGAGGAAAGCTTGTTGGATTATTGAATTTCCTTATACAACCATGTCTTTTAGTTAAAGTCGTTTTTATTAGAACCATATTTAGACACCCAGACGATATTCATAATATATAAATTACATACATCCTTCATCGACCTTTTTATGAATTTTTGTTGAAGTAGAGCTCCTTGTGAAAGAGTTCGTCCAGGAAAGTACTGCTAGTAATGTAGTCGTTACTGCGTTCTGGTTTTGAAGGTTAAGTGTGCTGGTGAAATTGCAGGCACATGGGACTTATATTTCTTGTAGCGTACGATTTCTCGTCACTAAAAAAAAGTCTGTATAAAAGCACCAAGAATAAACGGGCATGTATGAAGAGATTGATGGCAGTGGAGGCGAAAGAGATTTGTCAGGAGCGTAGCAGGTCCATAGTCTCTGTCCATAACAGATACAGTGATACTCAAAGCTTAAATCATAAAGATCTGAGAGGCACTGCCACTGCGCCCGTCACCCTGAGATGAAAGCTGATAAGTCCCACGTGCCTGTTATTTCACCAGCACTCTTACCCTTCCAAACCGGAACGTATTACTGCTTGCTGGCAGATATAGGTAAGTGGCAATACTTCCCCAGACGAACTCTTTCACAGGGAGCTCTACTGCTACTAAAATACGGTAGAGAACTTCATACGTTTCCAGTGGCATTGCAAGACAGCTAGTATACCAGATACAGCTAGTAGAGATCTATAAAGACAAACATTTTTTTGACTTGCTATAGGAGAGCACTTAAACTGTTAACTTCCACCTTCAAAAGCTCCAGCAGATATATTCATCTCGTAATAGGGTATTTATTTTTCTTGTAGTGCCTCTCCAACTAATAAACATTGGCCACCAATTCTGCATACTGTGCTCGATTTTGAGCGAGGTGTAATAAGTTACCTGAGCTCGCAACTCCTGTCGATTCTTTAATGTTATCAGGCCACGCCTTTTTTCTGTGACCTATTTCCCGTCTTCAAGCAATCTTTTCCATCAAAACTAACTGTGGCAAGCTCTATCTGTGATGTCTAATGACATGTTCTAGATAAGCAGTTTTTCTGCGTCTGATGGTCAATAAGAGTTTTCTGTTTTTACAGGACTTCATCATTCATCACTGTCAATCCGCATGATCACCAACACAAAAGTCTTTATCTACATATTAATTATAACCCTATCTCCTAAATTTATAAGGTATATATAAATAATAAAATGCTTTGCTATAACCTTGGTATTATAATTAATTCAAATATGAATTACTTTTCTCTCCATTTACTTTGATTGCTACATCTTACAAAATGCGCTGCGCGTTAAGGCTATGAGGTGCCCAAAATCGCTTAAATATGGTGTTTTTGTGTAAGTTTTTAGGCGATATGTAACACGTATCTTGAAGTGTAGCTTGAAAATCCTAGAATATTGCTTATTGTCATAGGTAATACCAAAACTGGAATACAGTGAGACTCTGGTGGTTATTTTTTGACATATTTTTCTCGGGCAAACCAAACTTGCTTACTACCAAATTTGGTGTGGTTATTTAAATGGTACTTATCTTGATCCTGACACTTTATTTGTTTTAAATAAAAGACAAATAACAAATTTAGGAGTAAAAATTAACTTTCGCCTACTAAAGTACGAGCTAAATATTTGCTTGCAAATTATGGACAGGCACTTAACAGTGTGAAAAAATATCATACACAAAAAATACGTAAATAAGTAAATATAATGCACTAATTCGTTGAAATCATAACAAAATATTTTAAAAAGTCAAAGCTAGGTGTAGTAATCATTAGGTGAGAATAAAAAAAAATTTTTGGTTGGATTAGAACCTAAAACACAAAGTATTCAAAACAAAAATGAAATTATTGTTTGTGTTCTTGATTATTTAGTAAAATTGCAACGTTGAAAACTTCTGCTGCGTAACTTGCGTTCGTGGGATACGTTGCCAGACCTCTGTTTTAACATGGTTTTAACAAATTAATTTATATTGTATTGTAATCGGCTGTCTACCGTCGAGCACGATACTTACGAAACATGTAGTTGGACATAGTTATGCAAACTATAACCAACCCACAAAATGTCACTTTCGAGATAATTAGATTTTTGTAAAAACAGTGTGAAGAAATAAATAGGTAAGTTATTTGAGACTAGAGATGCGCCGAGCTCTCGTTTGCTACTCAGTACTCGATGTACTCGGCCGAATAACTCGGTTCATGACATAATAATACACATAATATAGACACATGACATAATATAGACATAATAAAGTAAAATCAACAATATATTTAAAATATTCAAAAGAGATTTATTACTAGAAATTGTAGACAATTGAAACAATTTCTAGCAATTTAGTAATTTAAAAAGAAAGTTTACATTATTAATATTTAAAATTTAACAAAGGCAAGTTATGATGTAGGAATATTTACAAGGCTTTCTGCGTGTTCAGGTAATAGTCTGTTCCTTTTTTCTTCATGCACATTACCCGCTTCGGCAAATAACCGCTCGCTATACACAGTGCTTGCAGGTGCATATAAAAACACTCGTAATAACTGTGCCAGTTTTGGATAATTTGTTTTATGCTCTGCCCACCATTGGAAAGGACTCTGCTCTCGCGACAATAGACTTTCATTGACAAATCGGCCTAATTATAGAGCAACGCGGGCTTATAGGATGAACCGAGTAACTCGGCCGAGTACTCGGCTCGGCAAATGTTAAGCCAAGTAATATTCGCTACTCGGTTACTCGGTAAAACTTGTACTCGGCGCATCTCTATTTGAGACAAACGATATACTGTAGCAGTGAGAACGATATAGGGAAACTATTATATTATATAGCAATAAATAGAAAATATTACGTATCTTTTTATTTAGTTAACGAGAACCATCTTCTAGTTTTCTTAATGAAAACGTCAAAGATCTACTATACTTCAGTACATGTGACATGGATCCGTTTAGCATATTTAAAAAAAGACATTATATGAAGTTAAGCAGCAAGGTTCTTTTTAGATATTAAAAAGTTACTTATTTAGGATTGGTACCCTGAAGGACTTTATTTTCTCCGTTTTGGCTTGGTATGTTGCCAGGATCTTTTCTGAGCGAGTAAAGGACGCGTCTAGTGTTCAACCTAAATACATAACTCAATTTCACTCGAGGTGTGGGTTGTTTCTTGTTTGCATAACATGTACAGTTCTTATGTGCTTTGATATTTTTTGGTTTGATAGCATGTGTGTATTTTAAGTACAATGCCATCTGTTAGCGGCAATCAATATTATGTTAAATCAAGCAGAAGGTCCAACTACCACCCTCTTACCGCATCGGGGCGTATGGCGCCACCTTATTGGAGAAATTTAATAGGCGCGTTATTACTCAAGGTCATCGACGCAAGGTCGTTGACGCTTGTCAGCGTGTTAATATCTTAATATGCATTAAATACGGAGAGGTTGTCCTCGTCAAGGTGCCATTGCTCGCGGCGGCGTCGTGTTCCTCTTTCCTGGAAATATCGGTAGGGTGGTAGACACAAGCGTCAACTTGTGAACGGGGTTCTGGTTCCACTTTACGACTGGTCCGCTTCGGGATATGTTAATATACAACCTTCTTCTTAACGTGTCGATGAAAACACACAAGACATCGCAGTGCAACGGGTGGCAGAGTTCGGAAATAATTTCTGATCTGTTTTATGAAAAACACTCTATGTTATTCAACAGAACCGGCTCTAAACGAACCGGTGCAAAACGGTGGGATATGCTTGCTATCGTGGTGAAAGCATCTGCCAATCGGCGTAAGGTACTCGCCGATTATTGCGCGGTTATTAAACTATTATACCATATTGTGAATACCATTTTTAATATTTCAATACTAAGTTATATCAAAATATTATCAGATACAAAAAACTACAAATTTTAGCTTTTTTTCTTTTGCAGAGGCGGGTGTACACACACTTTCACTTTTTACATAATATTTTTAGTAGCAGTAGAGCTCCTTGTGACAGAGTTCGACCTTACCTATTTCTACCACCAAGCCGTAATGAGAGCATTACTATTTCTTCCGGTAAGCAGGGGGTATTACTGCGTTCCAGTTATGAAGGGTAAATAAAGGTGCTGGTGAAATTACAGGCACATGGAACTTGTCCACTTGGAACTGTCTCAGAGTGACGGGCACAGTGGCAGTGCCCCTCAGATCTTTGTGATTTAAAGCTCTGAGTGGCACGACAACTGTTATGGACAGGCTTGTTCGTCCCTTCACTTGGTATCATAAATAAAAAAAATATAAATGAAATATATATGTACCAAAATACTTATTATGAAATAAGGTAATGTAATTCAATATAAATAAAATTCCACTGTGTATTATCATCTAGTCCCAATATCATAACGGGTGCAGTGGAAGTGCATGTGTTATGGCTAAGTCTATCGCTTATCACCAGGCGCAGGACTTGCTACGTCTTGTTACTTAGTATTATAAAAAAAAATTACATATAACACAATTTCTACAACTCATATGTCTTACATTGCAGCCTCTACATCTGTTGCATTATTCTTTATATTATTTTATAAGTAATTATTAGGATCTAAAATAAGCTCTTAATGAAATTTTTCCCTTAAACATTTCTTTTGTTATGCATACATTTCTTGCCAAAATATATTGTAATGTATGTATATTTTTTGAACGACAAAAAATATTCGTAAAAAATTTCGCGTCGCGCGTTAATATCAATCTTTCTGCTGTCAACGACTTGAAAAACAGCTTCAGATATGAAAACTGTTTTTCTCGGGAGACCCAAATTTACGATAAAAGCGGTAGTAAAAAAAATTGGGATTTATATTATTATTCCACGTTCAATTTGTTGTTTTTGGCATTTTTACAGGAGCACATTTACTTTACACTTGCGACAAAACTGAGGAGTTTATAACCAATAATATTACTAATCAATAACGTAGTATGGCGTTAAGTTGAAATCAGAACAAAATAGAAGTTTTTCGACAATAATATAAGGTATCTTTTAAAATAACGAAGTTTTCTTGTAGAAAAGCGTACAAACATGATAAAAATTCCAAAGTCGAAGGATTAATGTGTACTATTATTAACTAAAGATTACTTTGTGATTTTTTATCTAAATCTTTTTTAAATTATGTTTTTTTGTGGTATCAAAAAATTGTGTTTTTTTATGATGGGACTAGAAGAAGTTGTGTGGTGGTAAGTGACACGACTATCCATAACAGTTGTAATGCCACTCAGAGCTTTAACTCGAAAAGATCTAAATGCACTGCCACTGCGGCTGTCGCTCTGAAACATAAGTTGACAAGTGTGCTTGTAATTTCACCAGCTCTCCTGGCCATTAAAACTAGAACACATTAATGTGAACATTACTGCATGTCGGCAGTAGTTCCTTGAACGAACTCATTCAAAAGGAGCTCTACTGCTACTAAAAAAAGTATATACCTACTTTATAAAAATTAATAAATAAAATGTGCTATTGAGTTTTTAGGTTTTCGCGATTGTTACACATAGGAAATGAAACATTTTTTTTTCTATTCTAATTCACGTATTTGTTTTTTCAAACCTGCAAAGGCCCGAAACGTTGGTTTGTTTGAAAAAATTTCGATCCGAAAATATATGTAGTTTCATTTTCTAAAATATACTATATATATATATATATATATACAAAGCACTCACTGAATCTTGTGCACGAAGCGGTCACCTTAAACCAAATAAATACTAAAATATAAAACTTACTTTTGATTTTTTGTTTAATATTAGAAGACGTAAATTCGTTTGACGATATCAAATTTTTTGCCAGCTTTCGTGCTACTTGAGCGATACGGAGAAAAAAGAAAGAAAGTCAACATTTCATTCCGTTTCAAGGGAAATTTATGGTGGCCATTGTATTACTTTTATTTTTAAGAATACGTGCTGAAAAACGGAATTGTCTTTTGTAAATCTTTGTTTGTTTCTTGTTAGGCCGTAATTCCTTGACGTTGTTTGTTTATTTTTTAAATTTGTTAAATGCTATTTTGTGGAAATTTCTCGAAGTAGGCATTTTACTATTAAGCTTTGAGTTTTTCTACATATTTACGTAAAACTTTTTATGTTTATGGTATCAAGCCACGGGACGAACAAGTCTTGCGCCTGGCTACTCAGAGCTTTAAACGGCAAAGACCTGAAGAGTACTGGCACTGCGGCCTGTAATTTTACCAGCACCCATAATCTTCAAAACCGGAACGCAGTAACGCTCAAGTAACCGTTTCACGGCAGAAATAAGTAAATTGTTTTCATGACGCTTATAAATTTATAACAATTTATTAAAAAGCGTATGTTGTAATGTATTTTAAAATCTTTTTATATGTCTCACATAGTTTGTTTGCAAAATGAATGAACACATACAAGGCTTATGATCAAGATGTATCTTATAACTTGATACAAAGATTGAACAAACCGTTAAAAGTTCCGCATTTTCCGTTACAGCAAGACTTAGTACGCCTGCGAACTACGTCCCATTCGTATCAGGGCGTCTACTCTGGATCTCCGTCCGACAAGACAAGTATTCCGTATGAAGCTTCATTCGCATCGCGCGTCTTTTCATTTGGTCAAGTATTGCTTATTTGGCTTTAAATTGTTTCGGACGGATGTCGGACGGTGATTGAGAGTATACCCCCCGTTCCGAACCCAAGAAAATGTCGGTCCGAAATATCACAGGTGTCTGAAGTGTCATTTTATCTCGAGGTGTACAAGCAATATTCGTATTTTCGCGGATTTGAATAGGACTTAGTGCACAAGCGACATCCGAAGTGGGTCCAAGTTTTCTAGATTTGTATAGTCTCGGATTCGTAACGAATACGAATTCAGCGCGCAAGCGCGTTTACACGTTCCATAAAATGACAAACTTTGTGAGTTCTTTTTTGAATATAATGCAAACAATTTCGGAGCATATTTGAGAAAAACATACTTATTAGACAATGGCCTTAGCCTTCATCTTTAAGTAGATCTGTTCCCACTAGTGGAGTGCATATGGTCGATGATGTCGCAGTCATTTAATGCAAGAAGTGTCCTTGTATCTTCAGTATTTTTAATCTCATGCTACAAACTAAATGGACGTCAGTAGGCAAGGTCATTGCGTCCTCCGTCCCAGACATCTATTTATTCGACTTCTCGTTCCCTTAATGGCAGCAAGAAAACGTGCTTTCCCATTCGATTATTGTAAGTACTTGTTCCATTGAATTGAAAGGGTTTTAGAGTGGCGGTAGCCTAGTTGGAGAGCGATTGCGCGTCAACTAAGTGGTCGACGGATCCAGTCCCTGTGGTAGTATGTACCTATGACTTCGATTTTTAAGTTACGTATGTATGGTAGGAATACCTCTCGCTAGTTGGGTTGCAGTTAATAAAAAACTTAAGAAAAAGATACAGTTTATTTATTTATTTATTCGTTCATGAAAAACCAACAGCTTCTTACATTTAATAAAAACATGAACATAAACATAAAGCCAATTACAGGTTTCCACCTATGGCTTCAGACAAATCATACACGAGCATTAAACAAACGAACAACAAACAGAATTTCTTAACAGCATGCACTTACATAAACATAACAAACCAGTACCTGCGCTAATCACAAATTATTTAATAAAGTTAGGTAAATAAAATATCCGTGAGTTTATGCTTTAGCGTATCAACATTACAATTGAATATATCAACTTCCAGGTCATGATTGCTCAGCACACTATCCAAGCTCTTACTAGCTCAACATAGAAAACTATTTTGTCTATAGTTAGTCCTCGCTAAGAGAACTGCAATAGGTTGATAGTATCTCATAGAACGAGTAGGTACATTAAGCGAAACATTACCCAATAAGTCAAAGCAGTCAACAATACCATGTTTATAATGTTTGGAATATAAGCAATACCAAAAATTTTTCAGCGAATATTTAGAGGTAATAGATTCAGATCCGTACAGATACGTGAGTAGTCGCTTGAATTATAAGACTTACTCATTTTATGGCATAAAAATTTCATAAATTTATTTTGGACTCGTTCAATTCTGTCTATATAGACTTGGTATCTCGGACTCCAGATTTGGGAAGCATATTCTAACTTACTACGAACATATGCACAATATAATATTCGTAAAGTTCTTGACCTTAACAAACAGACTAAGTTACGCATTATGAATCCAAGAGACTATCCCTCATAACTGTCTTTCGTTCTAAACAGCGGTTTTTCAAACTGAACGTACATATAAATGGTTATAGTCAAAATAGTTTTGACCTTGCGTGAAAAAAATAATTAAAAAATATTTGGAGGGGTTAAGATTTAATTTATTGTTTAGACAGTAGTCATCTAGCTGCGATAGATCAGACTGCAGAGCAATAGCATCTCCAACAGAAGTGATTTTGGCATAAATTTTCATATCATCAGCAAAGCTGAGTAAATTGGAAAAGCGGAAGCAATTACTAATGTCATTAATAAATATATTGAAAAGCAGTGGCCCTAACAATGAACCTTGAGGAACACCCCTAGGTAAGGTAACCCAACTGGATATATAATTATTTACCACCACTGCTTGCGATCTGTTGTTTATGTATTAAGAAAACCACCTAAGAAGGTCACCTCTGATACCAGTCATAGCGAGTTTAGGCATAAGGATATTATGGTCAATTTTATCAAAAGTTTTATCTATTTATTTATTTATTTATTTTATCTGTTTAGATGACATCTACTTGATGACCACTGTCCGAAGACAGTGAGACAAATTCGTTCCATAATATAAGATTAGATACTGTAGACCTGCGTGAAAGGAAACCATGGTGGGTGTGACTAAAAAGATTATATAAAGCATTATAGAAGTCTGTAATGCTATAATACCTAATAGTCTAGGGTAAGAACAATCTTTTCGAATACTTTCGATAAAATGCATAATTTAGAAATTGGTCTGTAATTAGTTACGTCGGTTTCAGGAGAATTCTCTAAGACAGGGGTTAGAAACGCGCGTTTCCACAGTACCGACACATAGCACTCAGTAAATGTTGTGTAAAAGAGGTATCCAAAAAAGTTATTTTAAAATAATTGGAAAAGGCAATGCAAATATTACTACACTAGTAATACCGTGAGAATTAGAACGAGATTTAACAAATGACCAAGACTGTTTCGGATGTTTTTCAATATTATTTTCTGATTCAGTGAACTTCAAAAAACATTGTGCTAACAATTTAACGCGATGCCTATGAAATTTGAAAGACATTAAATCACACTTATTGCTGTACAATTTGTATCTGCGGTGATATTTATTTTTTTCTCTGATAGCCTTCTTTAAAGACAACGTGGACCAATTATGAGATGTGTCTAAAGTTACAAATTTACTCGGAACATACTGGTTTCTAATTTATCTAAACTTAGCGTAAAAGAATTCAACGCATTGATCTAACGTACGGTGTGAAAATTTCTTATCCCAGTCGATACTTAAGAGCTCAGCATTAATGAGGTCGTAATTATACCTATTATAAAAATATTTTATATCTGGGCCTAATTTTCAACGAGTGACAGGGATAAATTGTATAGATATAATTATAGCTTTATGGTACGGGTCAGGCGGCACCAGTGGTTCAAAGCATTCCGAAACCGTACGGTGTCATTACACAAGACAAGGTCCAAAATTCTGTAATATTTGGCTCACAGTCCAATGAATATCACATAAATTAAAATCACGGATAATCAAGAATTTGTCTCCAGCATTACTCAGACCAACCTCACCAAGTTTGTTTAAATAATTTTGCAGTTGCAGAGAAAAATAGTAATCTTTATTTTGTTTACATAAGTATAAAACACACATATGTAAATTAGTAGTTCGATTGCCAGGTGTTTTAATGTAAAGTCAGCCACAAATCTTTAGCAGAAGATTGATAGGTAAGTTGAGGAGTAACTATCAAATCTCGGCGGATAGCGATAATAACTCCACCGCCAAAGTTTTGACCCGTTAGTGACAGATCTCGATCACGCCGCCATACCATATACCTACTACCAAACAAATTCCATCAACTAGCCACGTTTCCTTCAGTACAATGATATCGAAAGAATTTCTAAGTAAATTACAATAAAATCTTATTGTTTTTTTACGAAGTCCCCTAACATTTTGGTAGTTTCCTACTAGAAAAGTATGAATTACTTGTAGAATTGATCATTGGTGCAAGAAATTGACGAAATTAAGTAATAGCAGTATATAAATGTATAAGAATGTGCAAGGAACAGCACCAAAAAATAACACTATTCAGCAAACATAAACGTATATTTAAATGAACAAAGGTATAATACGATATAACCAGAGCGTCGTTAGCGAGAGAAAGTAATCCTGCACCAAGCGACACCGTGGATGTATGATTAGCAGGAAAAAAACAATCGTAAGTTGCACTGGATGCAATATAAGTGAATCCTAGTCGTTAGCGCAGGTTTGGTGAAATTATAGGTACATGAGACATGTTAACTTATGTCTCAGGGTGACGGATGCAGTGGCAGTGCCCCTCAGATCTTTGCGATTTAAACCTCTGAGGACATTGCAGTTGATATGGACGGGCGTGTAGTTTACCATCAGGCGCACGACTTTTTCGTCCTGTCACTTGATATTATATAAAAAAGGTACAAAAATTAACAATGGGACAAGATAACAAACAATAGAAAGAGTTTAGCAGAGCAGAGGCACTCAAACTTTTACAATTTCTAATTAATGGAAAACAAATAAAACAGGTAAAATATAAAAAAAACAAAAGATATTACCACTAAGCAGTAACGATAAGTTACAAAAGCAAGTATAACTTAACACAAAAATAAACAAATTAGTAACGAATTTAGATAAACAACACTATATTACAACTCGTTTAAATCACTTTCATTGTCAATAATATAAATCTCAAGTCACTAAAACCTGGAAATAGAAAAATTACACGAAAACACACAACCAAAATCAGCACAATGTTTTTAAAATGCAATTCTTTAAAAAGTTGGCTCACTTCAAGCAGGATTATCTCAGACAAGATAATTGTTCGTCTGCCCTGAGTTACTATTATAGTGTTCGTACGCTGCTTAATTTCGTCGGTTGCCAAGATTGCCTGAACTGGTCTCAGCTGACTATCCGTTTACGTTGTCAGGATTATATAAGTAGGTGTACAATGTACTACATTTCGTATATGGCTTAACAGACTGTCTGTTTTGTACCAGTATAATAAAAACATTCAAATAATCTGCAAATATTGTAAAGATAAAGATTTACTTACCCGCCTACAATGTCTGGCCATCTTTTCGGGGATTATGTCAAAACGGGTAGATTTTTTGGTATAAATTGGCAACCATAAACAACATACTTATAACTGCTTCCGTGCCCGAACGGTTGCCACGGTTTATTTCTGTCGAACGGTTTATTTCTCTCGTGACTTTGGGTTTTTTGGTTGTCTATGCGTGCGTTCATGGCACCCGCGATACAGGGTTTCCTAGTGCGGGAATATGAATGGGTGCGTTAAAGAAAAAAATACATATCCTCAGGTCTAACTCCCACCGGGGTAGGCAGAGACTATGGACCCGAAGACTCGCGCGACGAAATGGCGGCGCTGAATATTTGCAGATGCTCACAAAAATTACGATTATTCTACGATCGCGACCAGCGCGAGGTAACGCGTGTTTGATGTTTACTGTGTTTGTGTAATAGGCAAACTACTAGGCTAACTACTTTGTCACACATTCTATCTACACATGACAATTGTTGGCCAAATATATCAAATACGTAAATACAAATAGTGTATTGCCACCATCGCGTTGCGACACCGCATCGCTCGTATGGCACACGCTGCGAGAAAATTATAGCGTTTGCGACGCAACGCACCGGCAGCGCCCATGTGGCATCACTCTAAGTTGTCGCAACGGCTTAACTTGTCAATATACACTAGTTTATTTTAACTTTTGCAACCTGTGATGATACACGTTTGTCTAAAAAATGCCTTCTCATTCTAGCCTAGAATAGACTGAAATTGTACGTTTCGAGAAAAACACCAGGCAGTAGAGTACTCCATTCTTTTGCCGGATGCATTAGGAATTACGAAGCAAAGTACTTCATTCAAGGGAGTGATAATTTTTTGTTATGTAATATCAAGTGACGGGATGAACAAATCATGCGCCTGGTGGTAAACTACACGCCTGTCCATAACAGTTGCAGTGCCACTTAGCTCTTTCAATTGCAAAGGTCTGAGCCGCACTGCCACTGCGCCAGTCATCTTGAGACATAAGTTGACAAGTCCCATATGTTTTTAATTTCACCAAAACCCTTATGTGCTTACCTTTCAAAACAGGAACACAGTAATGCTGACATTACTGCTTGGCGACAGAAACAGGTAAGGTGACAGTACTTCCCTGGACGAACTTTTTCACAAGAAGCTCTACTGATACTAAAGCTATATAAGGTTGAAAGCGTTCCGGACTTTTCAGTTAACCGAAGGAGGTATTAGTTATTTCGCTTGTTGAATGACAAATGGCACTTTTTTCAGGCACGCCGCTCATTGTTATACAAACGCGTTCATTGAGAGCAATTTACAGACTAGGCCCTACAATGTCTAAGTGCTATAAGTCAAGAGCTTTTTGTTATAATGGTGTCGCAGCATATTCATGAAAATGTAATTCATGTTACGGAGAATAACAATCTTTTCAAGAAATATTAGTACATTACTCACCACAAGTTATTCATTAACCTTCCAGTGCGCGCGCGCGGTCTCAGGGACCGCAGCGACCTTATTTTAGTCATTTTACAAAAACTATAAACCATAGATAGTTGAGCGACCATGATATCCTCGAGGAGATGAGGTACTTCTAATTAGTAGCCCTGTGACATACGTCGCAAGTGCACATGTGTCTTTATTTATGTTTGCAATCTCAGATTCCGCGCGCGACCGGTCGTGTTCCAAAAAAAATCATGGAATGAAATTGAAACCTAGGTGAGTATTTCATGTTATTTGTGCTATATTATTTAATAAAATTAATGTTAATTGTTGTCTATCTATACAATTCAAATTGGCGCTCTGATTAGCTTTCCTATATCTCAAAGGTTGTCTGGAAGAGATCGCTCTTAGCGATAAGTCCGCCTTTGCCCACATTAATTGCTGTCTATGTACTGATTTTGTTCTTGTGTGCGAGCAAGAAAGTGTATATCTATCTATCTACGTATATTACAAAATTATATTATTTTATGTGATATTATATTCAATTATTTATTATTAAAGTATTTGTTATTGACAATGAGTTACGATGAATCAGAACGGCTTGCAGAGGAGGCTGAAACAGAAGATGAACATGAAGATTTGATTATGTCGAACCATTGATACTGATAAGGAGTAGGTTATCGCAGTACAGTCAAGAGCACGTCATGTGCGGATCGGCGCGTGTCGGATCGTTCCGTATACAGTACGTCCCCCAAGTCGAGACGAGGTAAGTACGCTTTTCTAAGGGGTTAAACTACTGAAATACCGTACCCAGAATCCCCCGAAAAGCGACGGATTAGCCTTAGCCTTTCGATCTACCGTATAAGTTTAAGGCATTAAAAACCCATATTTAGTACGTCTACTAGGGGATGAATTAGGTACGGCTTTTCGTAAGAAACGCTCGTAAGAAAGCGTCTCAGATTCGTCACGGCTCGAGTAATTAATTACTCAAACAAAATATCTGCTATAATATAGAATTTATGTATTTATTAAAGTTAAAAGGAATACAATTACAAAATTAATCATTATCAACATTATAAATATTTATATACTTAAACAGGTTTTATCAAATGCAAGATAAATTTATTAGCAAATTTATTAGGAAACAAACAAGTGCTATTACAGTCTGAAAGAATTTTTCGATGACAAAAATTAAATGTTATCCATTAAATTTATTACGGTACGGTAAGTGTATAGTAGACGCTTTGAAATTCTCGTCATTCGTTTTTTTATACTTCAAAATTGAAAATCAGTCACAAGTTTACTAACTAGATCGGTAAATCGTTCTTCATCCATTTTAAATAACCATAACTCAAACACAAACGATATTAATTACAAGTCATGCCGCGAATTACGTAAAAATACAAGCAAGATCGAAATAAACTGTGACACTGCACTCGCGCGAAATCAGTTGTTATGAATATTATTATTTCTGGTCTAATTTGAAACATGCCAGTATCACCAAACGTGCAACTAATTAGAGCGTAGAGTTCTCTATTTTGTAGGTGTTTATTGGTAGTGTAGGTGAGACGGAGAGAGATAGCTTCCGTGTTTATTATTTGCGTTTTGCACTGTTTACTTAAAACAATTAGAGACAATTTCGTTTGAACTACGTATGACTTTTGAGTTTTTGATTTTGATTCGACGTGACGAATAAGAGACGCTTTTTTACAAGTGTTAATTACGAAAACCCGTACCTAATTCGTCCTACACTAAACTACGGTTTTTGAATCGCTTAAAGTTATGTGGTAGCTGGAAAGGCGTATCTCTGTTGTTTAGACCCTTAGAAAAGCGTACCAAACTCGTCTCTCCTTGGGGGACGTACTGTATACGGGAAGCCATATACGCTGTCGGGTCGGGAGCGCGGGAGCGGGACTCGTCCTGCGTCCGCTCGCGATTATGGTGTTGTCGTCCATATAAATACACGGAATTTGTAATGAACCAAATGTTTTATTAAGTATACTTTAGTTTAGTTTGTGTTATTTGTTTGATGTTAATTCAAGTTATTTTTTGCATTTACTAGTAACTAATTGCAAGAGGTAGCAATGTACGCAAACGTTGGTAAATCTTAAATAAATAAATAAACAAAATTACACCCGCCACACTACCGACCCCACACGCGCCCGACTCGCACCCGCTTTTAGTGTGTTTCACGCTTTATAATGGTGACAGGTTAGGGAATTGGCTTTCATCATTATGATTTTAGTCGAAGACCGTCATAATGAAAAGTTTTGCGGTGCTCGTATCCAGTAAATTCCTGCAACCTCCCTAAGGTTTGGACTTTATCGGTGTACCTTGGGAGTGATTTGCCCACGTTGCATCTTCCGGTGGGCGGCCACTACTCGAGATCTCTTTGACCTTTTCGGATATCTGTTCTACGAGCAATGTGCCTCGCCCACTGCCACTTCAGTTTAGCAATAACATGAGCTGAATCAATCAATCTGGTTCCTTAGCGGATGTCTTCATTTCTGATTCGATCTTGCAGAATGACTTTATGATAGAAGGCTTCTCTAATATACTCTATATTAGACATGCCTGTGTTCGGCAATAGATAACGGACACACAAACTAGGTACAGTTGATAAGGAAAAGTGTTTACTTTTTATTATTATAGAAAAGAAACTTGCTGGAATAAGAAAAAAGGAGCATTAATGTGCATATCGGATGGTTTATTTTGAAGTAAGTCAGTACAACGATGAAAAATCTATATAAAATTTACACTTTATATAGATTTTTCATAGAAAAGTAAGGAAGCCCTCCTTCGCACTATCCTCGAGTGATTCGGAATAAATAAGCTTAGCCAGTGCTGCAAAAGATGCTGTATTCTTGCAGAGATTATTATCGGAATTTACCAGTAGGTAGGTAGGTGGTAAGTACCGCTGTGGATATTTAAAACAATAACCAAATTTATTGATACGAGATATCACTTTATACGAGAGCTACTACGTGATAAAGGTATTAATATTGTTTTTACACCTAATGCAGAAATGTGGGCTGATGTTCTTACAAAACCTTGAGCCGGAACTCTACATACAAGTTCAAAGTATAAAGGGAATACGTTTATAAGTTTATAAATACATACATTGATTACCAGTGTTGGGCAAAATTTAATTGTTCTGGCAATTAAAGATTGACAATTGATTAATTGTCAATTGCGAAACAGCAATTAACGGTTGGAGGCCCGGTTGGAGGCCCGGTTGGGATCCCCGCTTGGGGGCCCCGATTTGGGGGTCTGTTTTGGGGGTCCGGTTTGGGGACCCCGGTTGGGGGCCCGTTTGGGGGCCCCGGTAAGATGGCTCGGTTGGGGGGCCCGGTTCGGAGCCATCAGGCCCCTTAATTATTATTATTATTATTTATTAGATAGTTGTTACACCATTGACGGCCTCCGTAGTCGAGTGGCATTCACACTGACTTTCATGGTGTCACCATCTGTGAGGTCCCGGGTTCGATCCCCGGCCGGGACCCGGGACAATGTAGAAAAGTTAATGTCTACAACATTAACTTTTCTATATTGTCCCGGGTCAGGGTGTTTGTGGTACCGTCGTCGTTTCCGATTTCCATTTTATTTATATAAAAACTAAGTGCTCATTTGATCTCCATCTCACCTGATGGAAAGTGATGATGAGGTCGACGATGTAGCATGCACACCTAAATAATGTCTATTCACTCTCACCTTGAAAAGGTCCAAGTTATAGCGTTCGGGGAACAAGTCCGCAGGTAGACAATACCACTCTCATTTTATTTATTACACCGGGTTCAATTCTCGGTATAAATAATTTGGGAAATTAACTTTTATTCTCGAAATTGGTTGCAGTTTGTGTGTTCTGGGTAGTGTCCTGGAGTAAAATCTGTTGATCTGATACTCATAATACAGGGAATCCCTTAGTTCAAACTAATCAACCTTACCTGTATCTGCCACCAAGCAGTAATGTTAGATTACTGCGTTTCGGTTTAGAAGGGTAAGGGTGCTGGTGGAATTACAGGCACATGGGACTTGTTAATTTACGTCTCAGGGTGACGGGCGCAGTGGCAGTGCCCCTCAGATCTGTGGGATTCAAAGCTCTGAGTGGCACCGCAACTGTTATGGACAAGCGTGTAGCTTCCTATCAGGTGCACGACTTGTTTGTTCCGTTACCACATAATTGGTGACGTTGTCCGACGCATTATTATTATTGTTGGTATCATCACGACACTTGTCAGTTTCTTCTACTTTTGTTTAGCTTTACTACGCTGCAGGAACCTTAGTTTAGATTTTGATGATGCATTTACATTTCGTCGGTGTTTCGTAGAAAGGGCAAAAGCGCCATTTTGAATTTTTTTTTCATTAAAATAAAAACGAAACTCAGTTCATTTTACGTAAGTTTTAGTACAGAGTTACTAAAATCAAGTTGTAAATTTGTTCCAAAGTTGTTACAAAGTCAATGAGTTCCGATCGCGCCGTATTCCAAACCCGTCGGATTCCTAGCTCGACGTGAAGCACGTAGGTAATTGTCGAGTTGGGAAAGAATTTTGTACGCTCTATTTTTTCCAAATACTCTTTCTAACTGTTTTAGTATAAACAGTTTTGGTTTTGAAGAGAGTGCTGGTGAAATTACGGGTATGTGACTTGTCACTTATGTCTCAGAGTGACATAAGTTGTGGTAAAGCTGGCCTGTCCATAACAGTTGTCGCTTACCACCAGACACAGGACTTGTTCGTCCCGTCACTTAGTATTATAAAACGTTTTCTACATTGACTCAGCCGGGGATCGAACCCAAGACCAGGACCGTTGCAACCTTGTCTATTTCTGCTGCCAAACGTAATGTCTGCATTACTGTGTTCCGGTTTTGAAGGGTAAGGGTGTTGGTGACATTACAGGCATATGGGACTTGTGAACTTATGTCTCTGGGTTACGGCCCAGTGACATACCCCTCAGATTTGGCGATTTAAAGCTTTAGGGCCCTTTCATCCGACACGATTTTCATCGCAGTCGTCGAGCGAAGTATGCGTTTAACTGTCATGGCAAAATTCGCACTATATATTTAGCTTTTACGTTTTAACTTAAATGAGGGTCCCGAGCACGCGGGCGAGGCTGGCTTGAATTTGGTCTACGCGAATTTAAATGTTGTTCCCTAGTAAATACAATTCAGATTGATTGATTTGATTGATTGATGAAGGCGTGGTAAATAGGCGGCCCGTGTAACTGGGCGCTTAAGGGGCACTGCAACTGTTGTGGACACGCATGTATCATACCATCAGGCGCACGACTTGTTCATCCGCGTCACTTGATATTATAAAAATAAACTTCTCTTATGATCGGTTCCAACCGTAGTTCATGCCATTCACAATAATCTTGCGCTAGTCTCAGCCAATCACGACCAGTGACTTTGATCTACCCATCTTGGTGTAGGACGTGCCATGTTTCTGTGAGTTTTTAGCCACCATTTAGTTGTCGCTCTTCTCCAATATGCTCAGCTCCGTAATGAACATATGGGACAAAATAGTCATGACAATAATAATAGTTAGCCTATACATAGTCACAACGGGAGGGTTCAGGCTGTAATTCCCATACGAGCCCAATTCTGTTTAGGACCATCACACACATCATTAAAGCGCTTTGCAGATATGTGCAGGTTTCCTCACAATGTTTTCCTTCTCCAGAGAGTTCATGGTAAATTTCAAATTAATTTCGTACATAAATTCCGAAAAAATTAGAGGCGCAAGCCCGGATTTGAACCCACGAGCCTCTATTTTGTTACGTATTATGCCATTATGTTGTCTCAACACTATGTGATGAGTTGTCATTGGAACTGGCTCTCTCTATTATCTTTTCTTCTTGTCATGTCGGCGCTCGCTGCTGTAACTCAGTAATTATTAATATTAGGAAAAAATATTGAAGGTTCTTTCTTCACACTTCATCTTACATGCTTGAAAGGCCGTAGGTTAAACCATTAGGCTGTCACGGCTTACGGATCTAATATTCAATGTAGAAAAGTTGAGAGAATTATATCAATTTTCCTTTTAATACTGATAGTATTAGAATATGTGTAATTTATTTGTTTATTCAAGACACAATAACAATTCTCAAGCCAAGAACGATAATTTAAAATATAGTCAAATAATCCATTTAGGCCGCGTGCGAGGAACAAAAACCACTTCATTTTCCTAGCCTCGCTTAACGCAGCTCTAGTGGAAAAGAGCTAGCGGAGTTATTTTTACTTGTAAGAAAAACGATTGATGTGTGCGAAGGGTGCGACTTAATGCGAGCCGTCGCCTCCGCCAACAACATCACACCGCACCCCGTCCGCGTACAGCTGGAAAGAGTCCTGTACTCAACCTCGCATCGCTCAGATACTCACCGTTTCCTCCTACTACTTACCTACGTCGCACATATATGGTGGAACCGCAGCCCTACAATTGTAATAAAAGTTTTTTTATAAATGAAAACTTTGTAAAAGAAACCATAAATGAAAAATGTTCAAATTAATTAAATTTAAATAAATGCATATTGAACCTTGCTGTGAGACCTCAGAAACGCCATAAATGATTTTAAAGATTTGTGGAATATACCTATCTCAGTGCCAATTCTAGCACTACAGTATTGAACGAGAAATTGTGAAACCACGATCTCAAATATTAGCTTCTAATGTTTTTTTTTATGATGCTTAGTGACGGAATGAACAAGTCGGGCGTCTGCCACACAAGCCGTGGCAGTGCCACACAAGGATTTAAATCGCAAAGATCTGAGGGGCACTGCCACTGTCCCTGTCATCCTGAGACATAAGTTGACAAGTAAATTCATCATTATATGCTCTCATTACAGCGTGGCGACAAAAATATGTAAGCTGGCAGTACTTCCCTGGACGAACTCTTTCACAAGGTGCTCTTCTGCTACGAAAAAATATAGTGACTTCTGAATGTTATTAGATTTGATTAGTTAATATCTATGACAGGACCAAACTTCGCTTATATAAACTGTACTCGCAGCTCTATTCTCTTTAATCCTAATGCACGTATCACTAACATTTTTCATAAAAAGAAACCGCCGTAAACCCTCGAAGAAGCCTATTCAATTTAACATTAAAGTAATAGACCGTCAAAGAATCTCGGAGTAACAAAAACTCCAGAGCGGGCGATAAACGACTTTTCGCTAACACAACAAAAGGTAAAAAGGCGATAACGATCGGGACCCGGGGTCGGTATTGTTCCGAGGATATCCTTCTCCTATCGGAAGATTTAGTGCTTCTCACCTGTTAACATTGCTGCGTTGTTATAGGTAGCTACTATAGTTTAATATATGTCATGAAAACTTTAACAAAAACACTGTAACTAAGTGTATTTATCTCTAAACGAGGCATCAAGGCATAAATGTACCGTAACACGAGTTGGAATTTACGTAGAATTTACTATTCAAAGTCAAGTCCTCAAATAACAGAAGCAGAATGGGTTGAAAACTTTAATCAGCCTGTTTACACTATTTTAATGGCGTTTGAGCGAAATATTTTATTTTAGAATTCCCATAAAATGTTAATTGTTTTAAACTTTCTTTATCATAAACTTTTATTTTATTACTTAAAATTGTCTTCAGAGGGAAATATGCAACGCCACAGACTGCTACAAAAGCGATACAAGATGCGTTGCGTCTGTTGCGACGCGAGCGGCGACGTAGCGTTGTACTACATATCAATTAGCACTACAAGCCACATGGTGCGTTGACAAGGGGCCAGGAGATGAAGCGGGGAGAGGTGCCGCGGCGCGTAAGTAAGCGGCTTTACGCTTCGACATTGCTCGTGTAGCACTCGGTGCGTTGAAAACATAGTGTTACGTCGACGCAATGCACCGGCAGCGGCAGCGCCCGTTTGGCAATACCGCTCTAACTCAGCGATGTTGAACGTGAAATGAAACAATTCTATTAAAAAAAATATGTCCCCATAATCCTTGAAACCTTTCTGGGTTTGTGTGATGGACTATAGCCAAAACGGGTTAAGGGCCATGAAAACTGTTTCCTCAAAGAAGACGTTTATAACAGTGAGACTCGGATCGGCTAATACATCTAGAAAACTGCCAACTCACTTTGAATTTACCGGTATATAGCACAATCTTATTACTGTATAAGGTCACAGAATCCCCAAATTGAAAAACTGAAAATTATTTACGTTTAACGTCTAACGTCTTGGTATACTTACTTCAGGCGAAGAATGTGAATTCAAACAATTGCCGAAATTTTGTAACGCAGAAAGCGCGAGCAAGTAAATGGTGCACTTTATATACGATATTGCGCTCTTGCAACCAAAGTAAATCGCTTTTTGGTACATGGCTAAATTGCCTTCCGACACGAGCGAGCATTTAAAATATGCTCTCAACTATTTCTTAATATAATTGCCCGTATGAAATTGTGTATTTTGTTGAAGACGTGCCTGTTAGATGGTGCCTTTTATTGTTATTGTTTTTGCTCATTCTAAACTTATACGTTGTTTCGTACGTATTGAACGTACGAAACAACGGCAAAACAATCTCGAATCTTACTAGATGCTAGAATGTTTAGTATAGCAATCGTACTCGATTGTTATACTAAACATTTTCTAATAAAAGACTTCCCTGCAACTGAATCGACATTTTCCATCAACTGTATAAGTGCTTGAAACTCGTTACATGAATGCATTTTCCCATATAGGGTGCCTTAATGCTGTACAAGAAAATCCTTGAACCAATTTGACATCGTAACATACGTCGTAAACATTACATATTTCATTTGAGAAAGCTCCCGTCGCCGGTCCCAAGTCGTATGGCGATATTACCACCTTACTAATGGTTTTCGAGCTTCTGTTTGTTATTTTTTAGGATACAGTAAGATTTTGTGAAAAATATACACGAAAATTTTACAAAAGTATACAGCATAACCTCCACGTCCAAGACTCTAAGGGTCGTATTCTAGAACTCTACTCAATGCTCAAGTCAGGATTTGAGTATGGTTTAAAGCACTCGAAATCATACTCAAGTCCCTGCCATTAGGGTCGTATTTCCAGTGCTTGTGTTTCAATTGCAATCCTGACTTAAGCATTGAGTAGAGTTCTAGAATACGACTCTTAGTATATTAGCTCGTAGATTTTTATTTAGAATATTTGTACAAGCCACAAAGGTGTCTTTCAGGGTGGGTGTTTGGGCCTTAATATACAACGCCGGCTGATTCAATGGTGGAGATTTTGGTGAAGTTTCTGCTGATTCGATGATTCGATATTTTGAAATGTTTAACTTTTAATACAGTCGGCCTTTTTATATTTTGTCATTTTTTGATTAATGCTTTTTTTATATAGGCGACACTTTTTGGTAAGTGCAATTAGTAAACTGCAGAACTTGGACTTTTTTGCAGCTTGTCAGCAGTCTGCAGTTACCTTTCTATTTATTGCTAAAATAAGTTTTGTCAGAGGACATTTTTTTACGACACCGCTGTAGTTTAGTGGCCCTGTGAAGTCCTTTACTACTCACGCCATTCCACACAATGTGGACAGGTCGTTGTGAACTTATAATTATATTTCATTTGCCCTTTCTTGTATGTTTATTTATTGTTTATTGTATAATTATACAATAAACGAATCAGTGACGTTTGTTTTTGATATTTCTTTCGAGAACCAATAGTAGCGACGTTAAAACTAAAGAGCTTTGTAAAACTGACATTGTGTTAGGTTGCGGTGTTTGTGCACAACGTTGGCTTTAATTAAAGGTGTTTTATTAGAACAAGTAACTTATTTACAATGTAAATTGTGCTGTAAACAGTAAAAGAGAACAGTAAAGAAAGTTATTCACATTTACTATACAAATGAATTTGATGGTTTGGAACTAAATACAATTTGCCTGCAGTATTTCAGGAGAGAGTACTTTACACATATTGTAGACTCGAGAAAGGACTGCCTACGTGATCTCAACGCCCATGGTTTGTGATTTTACAGATTTCCTCGCACATTCGACGACCACAGGTCGCCACACACAAATCCCGACTCATCGCGAACAGGCTTCGACCATTTTACGCTGAGCGTTGATCCTTGCACCAAGTCGGAGGCGTCTACATTACCACGGACGAAAGTTTCCCTATGGCGCACAGGTGTGAACTCGTGCGATACGATCTGTTAGTTTCTTGAATTACTCCGAAGTTTGCACTTTAGAAAATTGTATTCTAGCGTTAGTTCCTTTTTAGGCATACCACAGATGAATTTCTGTCCGTATTATTGAGACCAATCACATAGTTTTAACGAGAATATTATCAGTCGTAATATTTAACTACAGTTCAATAGATAAAATGAAGTAGTCAATTCCATTTCAGGGCTTACAATTAACATTTAATAGTAATGAATTCTATTTGCAATATTTAAACAAGAGTATTTGCGGTGCTTGATAGATTTAATTGTGATAATTACGCAGTCACGCATAAATTTTCAATTAACTAGTTGCGAAATGGAGAATTTGCCAGTTAGGAGTTTTTGTTTCCAGCGGTGGGTTGTCGAACGGTGGAGGCCAAGTGTGAAGATGGGAACATTTGCTTCTTAATTGAAGGGTCGACGTCTCTAATCCCCATGGTGACATGTACTTATGACTTTGATTTGTATGTTACGTACATTTGTGAATATTTAACAAGTGGCGCGACGACGATTAAACATTGCACTTATCAGCACACAAGATACCAGTACACTTTTTCATTATGTTGTATCGTTCACTGATTCACTATATTCCACACGTAAAATTAAGCACAAAATGTAGTAAATTGCTGTATTTTTATAATATTTGATGATACGTGGAAAATTTTAGGCAAGCCGGTGGGCTTAGTTATATGGACGCCTCGCCACCCACTGATATAAATTCGTCAGAAAATTTCCTGTTTTGAGTTCAAGTAATTGATTTTTTGTTTGGCATATTTATCATTATCATAATTTTATTATAATTATTTAAGTTATCGTCCACCAATGACGCATCCAAAGCCCTTAAATGTCTTTAAAATATTTCAAGAAACACTTTAAGACATGCTTTTAAACATTTTTTTTATACATATAGTTTACTGCCTCCGTGGCCGAACGGTTACCATGCCCGACTGCCACGCAGATATCCCAGGTTCGACTCCGGACCGGGAGAAATACTTGTATGGCCTACATTTATTTCTCTCGTGAGTTTGGGTGTAATTTGTAGTTGTCTATGTGTATGTCCATGGCACCTGCAACACTGGGTTTCCCTAGTGCGGGGCTATGTCGAGTGTGTGCGTGTGTGTGTGCGGTATATAGTAGACACGCACTTAACCACAATCTCACGTAATAGTAAGCGATGATGTGACACAATCAAATTATTGTTTTATTACTCAGAAATGGAGTTCAAGACCAAAAATGTTGTATACATTACGTAGACGCTGGTCTACGCAATGCAAAACATATTTAATATAAATAAAAATGATAAAATGTTCATTATTAAATAGTCTTGAATACAATAGATATTAATGTATGCAATGACAAACACAAAAACATTTTTTACGTAATAATGATTGCTCCTAATATCAAGAGTAGAAGCTGTTAATAAACGAACTTGCAAAAAAATGGTTACGATCTATGAGATGTCACTTTGACAATGATAGTTGTTTGTTTATATTTTTGATTTCAAATTTCATTTCAAAGTACAGTAAACAAACGGGTAAATGGAAGTGATAAGATCGAAGTTAGGAACATGACTTGTAATAGGTACATGGCACTGGGTCTTCTTGATCTTCAATCCGGAATACAATAGTGCTGGATTTGCGCGAAAATTGGGTATGGTGGGTAGTACTTACCTAATCGGGTTGTGTACCATTAGGACCTTACAATAAAACAATTCGATAGTGATTCCGCTTTCAATTTCCGTTCTATTTTGAGCGACAAATATAAAATCAAGTATTTAAGCAAAGAGGGTCGAATCAATAAGACTGTATCCGTAACTAATAGAGCTGTCAACCCAGAGCCGTATCCTCCTTTGAATCGGGCGTATGGAACTTCCGCTAGGGGGACGAGCTTCTTCGTTTGTTATAGACCCGGTATCAAGTCATCAAATAAATCCTGCCTTGAACATCAAATTTAGTTTACCTCTGTCACTCGTACTACTACGCTTTACTACAAGATGTAGCGGTTACCAGACAGACAGGCACGTCTTGGTGCAAGAAAAGTATTGCACAAATAATGTAAGATAGAACAAAAAGACGCACTTATGAAATCAGTACAAATATGTGTCCCAATTACTAATTATAAATCTGCCAACCAAACACTCATTCATATATATTTTATTTTACCTTATATCATCACAGTATACTGTATGTTTGTATGTTTGTCCCATCGAATTTATAACCAGAAGTAGAGACGAAATGTCATTTAATTTCTTTGAAAACTATTTTGCCTAACCATTACGATGACAAATGTGCTCCGATTGGCTAGCCCGACTTCGAAACAACTGTCGTCAATTGTTTCACTTCAAATCGACAAGTTTGACTTTAGCTTTGCTATAATGGACAAAAATTTAAAAATTACATATTTAATATTTAATAACCGATAAAATGTGATTCCGTTTGTTTTGTAATTAGATGTTTTTCTGTTCTTTCCACACCACCAAATGGAACAGTCCCCCATTGTTAGAGATATTATCTTTATTACAATAACCACAGAATATTTTTGGAATATACGGAGACGTACACACAGGTCTGTAGTTGGCGCTGTAATATTTCAGCTTTCTAAGTTGTGTCTAAATTTAAAAGTGATATAAGGCCCAATGGCCTGATGTGTTGCCAGGGATGGATGGCCCTGATATCGTCTCTATTTCTGGTTATATACTCGATGGTTTGTCCCGTATAAAATCCATTACTTTCATCCGATTATGAAAAAGTTTCTAAAGTCTTACATCCCACTGCTGCTCGTCGTCAGTATATTTATTATTTGAGGGCCTTGAATATCAATATATATTAATACATATATAAGCAATATTTAAACGGTAATTACATTTGAAAATTAAACTCTTTGGCTGTAGTATATATACAGTTTGTTTCATCTGACTATTACTTGTTTTTACATTGTGGCGTTATTTTAGAAATTGGTTGTCTATATTACCATGGATTTTACTCGTGAAAACTTGCGTAGTTGATTTTTTACGACTTTAAGTGTAATTTAACAGCTCAGCGGAGCTTTGCTCGGCTTCAAACTGTTTTTGGCGATGACAAAACGACTATTACAATGATGGCAAGACGACTATTATAGCTGGTTTGTACAATTCAAACGCGGTCGTGTGAATCTCAGTGACGAATTCCGTGGTGGTCGACCGTCTACTGCTGTGAACAACGAAAACATCGGTGCTGTGCGGCGTATGATCAAAACAGAAGGCATGTGACATACAATGAGATTCGGGCATCTTTAGGCATAGGCATGAGTCAAATACAATCAATACTACACAAACATTTGGGTGTGAAAAAGCTGTGCTCTCGGTGGATCCCACAAAATTTGACTGAGGCTCAAAAAACGGATCGCGTCACTTGGTACAATGCCATGCCTACCAGATTCAACGAAGGGGCGTCAAATTTGGTGTGGGATATAGTAACAAGTGACGAAACATACATTTATAGGTATGATCCCAAAACAAAGCAGCAATTGAGCGTATGGTTCTTTGGAGTTAAGCCGAAACCAACCAAAGTGGCGCGCGTGCAAAGTGCCTCTAAGCGGATGATTGCTTCTTTTTTTAATAAAACTGGACACGTCGCTACTGTTACTTTGGAAAATCGTTGTACCGTGAATAGTGATTGGTACACGATCATTTGTTTGCCGGAAGTTATTTACAAACTCCGTAAAATAACCGTAAACGCCGCATCATCTTGCACCACGATATAGCCAGTTCTCACACGGTCAGACAGATAATTGAATTTTTGAAGGTGAACAACGTTAACCTTATGAGCCATCCCGCGTACAGTCCCGACCTGGCACCTTGTGACTTTTATTTATTTCTAAAAATTAAGAACCAGCTACGCGGTCAACGATTTTCATCACCTGAAGAGACTGTCTAAGAGTATGAAAAATATGTTTCAGAAATTGTCACGGAGGACAGACATAAATATTTTGAAAATTGGTTCATTCATATAAAAAAGTACATTAATGTTAACGGAGAATATTTTGAGAAACAACAAATTCATTTCTGACCATTTATAGTATTTTTTTTTCTTATTAATTCTGGAAACTTATAGTGCGCCACACGTAAATCAAATTTTAAACGTCAAAATAATTTAAAAAAAAGTTAATATGACTAAAAATACAAATACGTAAATAATAATACATTGTCACTCTTAAACATATCTTGGCACCTATCAACCTCACAAAAGCCTGACACACTCGTTCATACAAGCCTCTGTGTTACTTTTCCAACAATTCTATTTGATCTCGCCCACCCACGGAGGCTTTACGGTCGTTATGGATATAGTTCACTACTCTGGCCTAATAGGGATGGGGATCTCACACGTTTCATGTTATAATTGTTAATACAAAAATCGATTATAAAGAAAAAATCCTTCGTTCTAACACGACTTGAACCTGCATCTGTGCCATACTACGGCGACCGCTCTACCAACTGATCGAGTCAGAATACTTACGTATTTTTCTTTTTTTGTTATTATATGTATTAACGGCTTTTTTGCAGTAGTAAATTAATATCATGATAGTAAAACATCATAATATTCATTACAATCAACATAAGTGTTGTTTTTAATCGGATTAATATTATTTCTTCATTATTTCCACAATTTACATTTATTCATGGAAGAGTTTCCTACAATTTGTCGCAGGGAGACTGGATAGTGCTGTGCACGGCAGGTTCAACGAGCTATAATGTGTCTACTCCGTGACCAAGCTAACGATATTATGCCTTTTTAGTTTTACTTGTTATTATTGTTGTGGTTTAATGTTTACTATTTTTTTCTTAAGATATCGAGTGACGGGATAAACAAGTTGTGGGCCTGGTACTGGTAAGCGCCCATCCATAACAGTTGCATTGCCACTCAGAGCTTTACATCACAAAGATCTGAGGGGCTCTGCCACTGCACCCGTCACCGTGGTGACATTATAGGCACATGGGACTTGTCAGCTTCTCATGAGACATGTGCCTATAATTTCACCAGCACACTTACTCTTCAAAATCGGAACGCAGTAATGCTCAAATTACGGCTTAGCGGCGGAAATAGGTAATGTGGCAGTACCCTGGACGAACTCTTTAACAAGGAGTTCTACTAACCAATATGGTGTGTGAAAATACAGGTTAAAATTCATAATCACACATGCACGTAATGGGCTATTTCAGATGTACCGTTTTTATAAATAAAGATAAAAATACAAATTACCTGCTCCGAAATTAGAAAATTCCCCGTACCATGAGTCATCAACAACCCATTTGAACCCACGGCCTCTGTTTGAGAAGCCGTGGGTTCAAATCCATAAGCGCCCAGTTACATGACGCGAAAGTTTTCACGCGGCCGCCGCGTGGCGACCGCCCAATTACTACGCTTTCACCTACATTAATGGCGAATCTGAATTCAATTTACTAGGCAACAACATTTAAATTCCTCTTAATGATTCAACCGCGCGGTCGCCGCGTAGACCGTAGACAAGCTTGTCTCGCCCGCGCGCCTTGGGCGCTCATTTAAGTTAAAACGTAAAAGCTATACAAATAGCGCGTATTTTGTCATGACAGTTAGACGCACGCGGTCGCTGCGCGGCGGAAACTCTGTCTCCACGCGACCACCGTGCAGCGGCCGCGCCGCGTGAGCGCGATGAAATTTGTCTTGAATATAACGCACCCTTATGCTACAGCGGTTTTTACTTTGAGTACTAGAGGAAATTAACCCAGATTATTCCGATTAGAACCAATTTACAAAACATTATTCCCTAAATTAGTCCTAACTTGTTAACCACTGGACCAAACGGGTCGCCAAATGTTGATATAGCAGCTACCGACAACATTATAAATATTATTTCAAAGCAAAATTCAATGCGAAACGTTATTTAACACTGTACGTAAACAACACGACGTGAAAAGTAATCCCCAATATTCTAAAACTCCAGTAACTCCTTTCTTTGACGCCAACTAAATTGCGTGTCAGACTTAAAAGCCTTTATCGGTCGCCGTCATTTAATTCTCTTGAAAGCGTTTGAGGTGTTAATAACATCGGCAAATAGGTCGCGACTGCTAACACGAGTTAGTATCAGCTGCAGCATAAGATAAATACAGCGAGCACAGTGTTAGGGTTATGACGTCATTTCATACTATATTTTTATACAGGGTATAATCGTTAAGTGTGAAAAGGCGATTCGTAAATATAAGAGATATCAAAAACCATAACTTATATCCAAAGTAAAAAAAACCAGTGTCCCAGCCGCTCGACCAAGCAAAATGAACCGTATTAGTACGGTAAACATTTGAATTCGATATATACATAACACATAACCTAAACTGCCACAAATAAAGTATTAAAACTGTCTTTTAATTATATACGAGCTGCTTGTCTTGTACAGTAATATGTCAGGTGATATCAGCGAGATGATGCAGAGAGATGTCAAAGATGCTGTAGAAATAATACTCGACCGGTACCACGGAGTTTTAGTTTTTTTTTTACTTTATTGTACTGAAAATTATGGTGTATGTATGTAGGGTGCGACGTTGCACATTGTCAGTTGCACAATAATGTACGTTGACCCGTACAAATTGTTTAAAAACAAGGTGATGTTTATTTTTAAGTGAGTACAAAATTTTGTATTCAAAGCAGTTTTTCGAAGTAGCAAAAAAAGGCCTTCTATACGATTTCCGAGGTTTTTTCGCGAGCTAATTGACTCGACCATAATGTACAAAGCTACTGCTGCTTGGCATACTGATAGAACACGTGACATGCCCGCAAAGCACTTCTACAATATTTATTGTTCAGTGATTGTTACAGTACAATTATATGAGATTTTGTTTTGCATATAAACCCCGTTGGACGGGAATATGTAGGTACAGGATATGTAATATTGTATCCTGGTCATTAAGTTTATTTTCGTCTTGGCGTAATATGAGACATCTTAGGTAAGAAGTACCTTGACCTTGAAAATTTTAAAGAATATTTTTTTACAAAATCAAGTGACGGGACTAACAAGTCGTGCGCCTGATGGTAAGCTACACGCCTGTCCATAACAGTTGCAGTGCCACTCAGCTCATTAAATCTCAAAGATCTGAGGCGCACTGCCACTGTCCCCGTCACCCTGAGACATACGTCGACAAGTCACATATGCCTGTAATTTCACTAGCACCCTTACCCTTCAAAACCGGTACACAGTAATGGTGACATTACTGCTTTTTTGTAAAAAAACCAACCTCAAAAGTTTGTGGAATTACATCTATATGCCAAGTGTTATTGGAATCGGTTACCCTAAACTGGATTCATTCTATAGTTGGCCACCCTTTGTGGTAGAATACTTTCTTCAAATTTAAATGGGAGCAATAATAAGGCGCCCTTTTTCCCACAAAAAAAGAATCATCAAAATCGGTTTACAAATGCCGGAATAATCGCGTAACAAACGTGCAAAAAATACTCCTTTTATGAAGTCGGTTGAACCTTCATAATAAAAGCCATAGTAATAATAATTCATTTTTTTAAAATATATATTAAAGAGGGCAAAGGATGAAACATTGTTAATAATAATATCCATTTGATCTCTGTGTTAGAAGTTCATTTATGCCTTTGCGATAGATTTGCGGGGAACGGGAATTCACAAAGTCGTGAAATAACTTTCAAACTCATTTTCGACTCGTTTACGGGAACTAAATCGTTTCTTTTGTAGATAATTATCTAAATTGTGGAAAAAATGGAAGTCGATAGGGGTTAATTCAACTTCAATCTGCAACTCATGTAATGTGGAGATGTTTGTTCAATAGTGTGCGCTTAGGTGGTTTTTGGATAGCGTCGCGTGGTGTGTCTTTACGAGTCTTGCCATCATCTTTTGTTCACAATACTGCCTTCGTGGCCGAATGTTTACCACACTGGTCTGCCACTCAGAGGTTCCGGGTTCGATTTCTGGGCCGGAAATATTTCTATGGCCTACATTTATTTCTGTCATGTGCTTGGGTGTAATGTGTCTGTTCATGGCACTTACGACGCTGGGTTTCTGACGGCCTCCGTGGTCGAGTGGCTTGAACACCGGTTTTCATGGTGCCGTCATCTCTGAGGTCCCGGGTTCGATCCCCGGTCGGGTCAGTGTGCAAAATAACTTTTCCAGATTGTCTCGGGTCTGGATGTTTGTGATACCGTCGTTGTTTCCGATTTGAATAACACAAGTGCTATAGCTAAGTACTTACTTTGGGATCAAAGCGACGTATGTGATGCTAATATAAATATATATGTGTAATAAGTTTGCTTATGGTTTCGAGAATAGCGTGGAAAAGATGTGTAACGATTGCGATGTACCTTTACTGCCTGATACATACCAAAGAACACCTACCGTATCAATGACAATGATACGAGCTAATAACGCTATCATATTTACCATAATTAAACACTTAAATAAAAATAAAAGTCCAGGCATTGACAAGATAAGGGTTAGGGATCTGCAGTACATAAGCTTGGAAATAACACCAGCCATAACTCATTTAATTAACCGTTGTTTAGCCACATCGTCATATCCCGACAACTTAAAGACACACGGCATCATCAGACCTATTCATAAGAAAGGACCTTATAATGACCTAAACAATTACAGACCGATTACAATACTTTCAAGCATTGTCAAAATAGTGGAACGGTACTTAGGACACGAAATTAATATTTTTTTAATAAAAAAATACTGATAAACAATACGGCTTCCAAAGGGGTCGCACTACTTTCCAACTTCTGTCTAAATTCACTGATGAGGTCAATGGGTACCTGATCGCTCGCGAAGAGGTTCTCGTTGTCTTTATCGACTTCAGTATTCGATACGTTACGGTACAGAACACTGTTTGACAAGCTAGAACAGAATGGTATACAGGACCCTCTTTTGAAATGGTTTCGGAACTATCATGAAAATAGACACACTACGCCTAAGAAGTAGTCAAAGCGATGAAATACCTACTGCTCGAGGTACTGCCGAAGGCTCGATTATTGGTCCTACTGAGTACTTGTTATACGTCAACGACATGTGTAACAAGTTTTCGGAAGGTTCCATATACCAGTTCGCTGATGACACTTGCCTGATAACTCATAGTAAAGACATAATAGAGGCGCAAAAAACGATGCAACATAACTTCAGTAACTTTTGTAAATGGGCTCATAATATAGACTTCGTCATCAAAGCTGACAAAACCAAAATCATTCACATACATTCCCCGTACAAGAAAACAACGCAAGTATCCACTATAATCGCGCATGGTCACCAGTGCCTGCATCACCAGTCCACTGTTGGCATATGCAAAGCGCTCGCGTGCACTTATTTAGCCTTACAGGTAGTTGAACAGCATACATATTTGGGCCTTATTATCAACAAACACTTCAACTAGGGGCCACATATCGAAAGTGTCACTAACAAGCTAAGATCTATTAATGGTAAACTTTCCATATTGAAGTACAAATTACCATATCACTTAGAATGACCTTGCTTTGGCGGACAGAGTCATAGGTTACGAGCTTAGTAGCTAAGGGCGTACGTATAGAACGTATTTAGACAAAATTTATAAGTTACAAGTTAGCCTAATTAAGACAATTGTACCAAATAAAATACAAAATAAATTTAAAGATAACAACACTGGCCTTTTTAACCATGTCGGTCTTTGACAAATCGAACATATTACTAATATTAGACAAATTTGAAAATATTAGTGTCTCAACAAAAACGAGTAGGCAAAATCGATTACGTACCTTAACGTATCTACCTACGTATCAACTGCCTAGATGTACTAACGCATACGGTATGAGGACCGCGGAGTACATATTGCCTGATATTCTAAGTAGATACATTCTAGATACCTGTGCAGCTCCATGTAGATATGTTAATGAATGTTAGGAAATGCAGACAGGTATTAAAAAAGTATTACTTACGTAAAATTATAACAAAAGCGATGCATTCTCCCTTCGTATAAAGCCTTTAAAGGGTTTTTGAAAGGAGTCTTATAGATAAGTATAGATTAAGTACTCTGTGTATTTTGAATAAACGAATAAAAAAAAGGGTTTCATACAAGATCAAGTTTAAATTATATTAACAGTCCTCAATTTTGTTGTGCAGGTAAGGTACAATAAAAGCTTAAATACTAGAAAATATAACTGGGATTTTAAAATTATATATTTAAGTTCCCCTCTGCCAGTACCGGCACCTTCCTGAGAGCTGAGACCATTTGAGTAGCTGCAGGCCTCCGGTTTGACGTCCCAGTTTGCTCTCCGCATCGGTGTCCTTGAGGCAAAGACACAAGTGCTCTGGGTCACCACAGTCTTTCCTGCCAGTTGAGCGCCGGCTGTATCTCCCTACACGCAGCCCTCAACGACATCATCCGTCGGACCTTAGCCACGGTTCACGTGTCCGTTATCATCTTGGCACCTTGCCGTGGGGACCCATTTGAAATAACTTTTTTAAGTTTTTAATAAGTTTTTAAACATATTGCACGAATTAATTCCGCCTTCCCCTTTCCATCATCGGGGGACCAGACTTAGGCTGGGGTTCCACCCCTATGTTGTGGATATTTCAAGGATTCGCACGAAGCGCTTCGCTTCCACATTTCTATAGTGAACGGCTATGGAGTGGAATTCCCTCCGACTTGTTCCCTGAACAATATAATTTCGGCCTTTTCAAGGTGATATTGAATAAGCATTATTTAGGCATGCTCCATCGTCACTTTCCATCAGGTGAGATGGAAGTCAAATGCGCACTTACTTTTTAATAAAAAAATACATGTATCAATGATGATTAGTTTACTTGACAGAGACAATCCTCATGAAAGATTGTGCTGTAGTATATTTCAGAAAAAAACTATTATAATTATTACTTAAAAAAACCTAAATTAGAATTTCTCTAAATCTCAAGTAATGAACAACAAAAATGCACTAATTAACTAACCAGTCATTGACACCTATAATAATGAACACCCAGTAATTGACATTTATTAATAAGAAACGTGTTACTATGATAGAAAATTTTGTCCCAAATCTTATTAGAAACTAATTTAAAAAAGATGTCGAACATTAGTAGTGATAATCGGTCACTGCTGCCACCACCTTAAGGAAACAAAATAACATTATTGATGGGTTTTCAGATTTCCAAAAAGATAATTACTCTGCTATTGATATAAGTAGATATAGAGACGATCATTTCATGCGGTAATAAACTACAAAGGTCTCACTTAGGCAATAAAGTCTTTTTCAACCATATTATGGTACACTAAAGCACAATAAAAAATAACACCCTTCTTTTATTTTTTTGAATCCGAAAACTTATAATATCAAAGCTTTTAAATACCTCTTAGTAGCTTGTTCTACAACGTCCTCTTCACTTACAAAAAGTCTTATAACAATAGTATTCAGAATTAATATAAGAAAAGTTTGAAATTTTTCATACTTTCCTTTTTTTGTTAGAGTTCCGTGACTTGATGAAAAAGGAATAATTTTTTACCATTTATTTTAAGACTTGTATGTCAGTTTGTGAGTTCCAGTCGTTAAAATATTCTCGCCCTATTTTGTAATAACCTTTGCTAAATATAGTAGGTATTCATGTATTGATATTTTTATATCATGAAATAGAAACAAAATGCTGTATGTTCTGAATTTTTTATTGGATAAGGTTCAGCAACAGATTAGAGATTATATTCTGATCTGGACTAATATAAACGAAAATAATACTATAGACTTATCTACATGAATGAATATAAATCTGCAATTATAGCCATACACAACACTTTAGTAAAAAACAGTGGACATTTGATACCTAGAAGAAATTATTTAAAAATGCTTAACAAACAAAAAAAGAGAATAAAAGATATTAAAAAGCAACATAAAGCTTACGTAAAGAAATTAAGGTAGTGGATTCGAATATAAGAGTCTTCTAACACTGTTATAACTACCATTATACAGATCATGATCAGGACAGATATCATTGTAATATCTACACATTCTGGATATCGGCTATTACTCGAGACATTGTTGATAGAATGTGGAATACATAATAGTTGGGGTATACGTACGGAAAGTGTTGGCAACTTCATTTATATCACCTGTAACAAGGTGGCATCTGCATCGCATTTGAAGCAATTTTGTTGAAATTACCAAAAACACATCGGTCGGACATAGTGGACATGAGAGCAAGTGAGTCATACTTTGTGTGGGAAATCCGCAAGCACTCTAATTTTGTGTAGCGTTCAGATGTCGCTATTTTATCATATTATGTCTACATCGGCCAACCTGACCTGAAACGATTTAGGGAATCCAGTATTGACCACTGCAACTCGCCCGGGGGAAGACTTTCGGCAGGGGTAGATAATAAAATTTGGCGTTTGGAGTTTGGCTTGCCAAAGTTTGCGTCCGTCAGGCTACGTTCTATAGCGGTGGTATGTCGAAGGAAGCCTTACGACTTGATAGTCGTACTGGTGGGAGCTTGTGGCCGAATAAAGGGTGCCGATTACACTACGTCTACATATAACTATTACTATAACACGTCTGCTATTTGATTAACATCAAAAAATAACTTTTTTTAAACACCGAGCAAGCAATGGCGCCTGTGACGACACACGCTTTGCAACACGAGTGCATCGCGAGATTAGACGAATTTGTGCGTCCGTACACGGCGCCGCGGGCGTGCATTTATACAAGCAGCGCTGCTACGTGTGTATGGAGTAACCATACTTGTTTTACTGTACTATGTTAGATATGAATAATTATAAAATATTGACATAATGTTGTGCAATATTTCGTTAAAAATTCGCTGTAATGTAAATTGAACCTTATGGATACTAGAAAATCGAATGAGTTTGTGTCATACGGAACCCTCACAGCGTGTGTTTTACTTATAATGAGGGGGTAAATATATTCGTTTGACAGAAGTTGCCCCTAGGTCGTTACCAGACGAAACTTGCTTCTACGTAATTGTTTTCAATTCGTATCCGAATTTTTCTCTCCCCTCTCTTTTAAATCTTTTGTTTGGCAAAAAAAAACGCAGAATCATTCGCTGAGCATTTTCTTAGATGTGAAAATCATTATTGGAATTGCATTAGGTGGCAGAAAATTGCGAGACGTTTTTTAAAAATTTATAAAGTGGGATCATGTTACAAAGCAAAAAGGAACTAAATTGTCGCAACACGAACATTGACGTCTTGGAGCATCGTGTCCATTAACCTAGCAACGTTACTATTTTACATAGCTAAACGCGTTCTTTGACGGAAGCAGCTGCCTGCTTTATGATCACCAGAGGCTTAAAACCAGTAGATGTTATAAAACTATTAAAATGATGTTATTTTGTTTTGTATGTAGCTAACAATAGTGTAAGTAGCTTAACTAACACCAGTGATCCAACTTGGTACAAATAAAAAACTTTATTATTATTATAGTATAATAAAACAAATATGGTAACTTGTCGTCACACGCGACGTTAATTATAGAATCTTACTTATGATCTACCACCGACAACGGCCGTTAGGCTGTGTTACTTATTAAATCTATTGATTTTCATATTCCTATTGCGGATTAAAGTTTTAAACTTCCCTCCTGAAAAGTTGAAATTACAGGCACATGGGACTTGTCAACTTTTGTTTCAGGGTGACATGCACAGTGGGAGTGCCCTTCAAATCTTTCCAATTTAAAACTCTGAGTGGCACTGCAACTGTTATGAACAGGCGTATAGCTTACCATCAGGCGCACGACTCGTTCGTCCCCTCACTTCTTATTATAAAAAAAAATTACAGATTGTAGTCTTATTACACCAAGAGTGGGATACCGACGTAAAATTGTCATATAAAGCTAACATATCTTTTACGCAGTCTGTAAAAGGTTCGAAAGGAATTTGTTAGTTATTAGATCGAAGGTATTCAATAACACAGTAAAGGTCGTATTAGAAATTAATATACTAAGCATTATTAGCTATTATAGAGCTAGTTCCAGACAGAATAAGATCATTGATTCCTTGTATGTTATACATATTTTTTATAATATCAAGCAATGGGGCGAACAAGTCGACACGCCAATCCATGGTAGTTTCGGTGTCACTCCGACCTTCAATTCGTAAAGATCTGAGGGCATTGCGCCTTTCAACCTGAGACATAAGTTGACAAGTCCCATGTGACTGTAATTTCACCATGTTCCATTGTATTATATACAGTGTGTTGATTTGCATTTTCGCCTTACTTACAGAGGTCATTCTATATCCGAAACTGAGCCCAAATCATTAAAAAAAAAATCGAAAAGAAAATTTCGTAAATTCCTATTTTTTATTTAATTGCGGTAAATAAATTTGATCCAAAGGTCATTGACTTACACGGCATTAGTACTTCCAAACATTTTGAACAATGGCCTTAAATGCGCAGAAAGAAACGCATTTTAGATCTATTTGGTGGTGGGGGCGAGTAGCGACGGCGGGGTAGTGTCGTATCGAGCACGCGATTGGTAGATCAGTCGACCTTGCGTTCCATGCTGACTGCGTTTACATCACGCTGACATCCCGCATAGGCACATTCTATTCTAGTCTGTCACGAAATGCCATGTGGTTTAGAATGTAAACCACTACCTGTACGGAGCTAGCCACCAGCTGTGGGGCTAGGTACTTCTAGCAATACTTTCATATAACCTAAAGTTGGTAAGTACCAAATCTAAGTTACAAAAAACTTTTTTCAGTCAACTTTTCTAATTAATGTAAATAAATAGTAAATTATAACAATACTAGTACATAATCATGACGTAAAAAGTTGGTAAATAAGCGATCGAGAAAGATTACGCATCGCTCAGTAAAGCGGGTGGCGGGGTCACTGCCCTTGCGTGGTGCATATGACCTCGAGCCAATTTTGAAAAACTTTACTACGTTGTAGACAGAGTATATATTTTTTAATATTTTTGGGTGATTTAGCACTATTTCTATCATTACTTTCTTAAATATGGTGAGAATGTAAATCAACACACTGTATGTTATATTATTTAATCCGTCTCAGGGACATAAATAAAGCTTGTTTCCACGGCAGAAAAAAAAACAATAGAAATGCCTTAAGCCTCAATTCCTATCAGAACCGATGTCACCAAAACTCACACATTTATAATTTGAAACACTAATAATGATTTTATAGTGATGATTGGTCGTAGTTTCTAATTAAACAAAAACACATTTTGGACTGTTAATATAATTTAAACTCTGTTGGCATATCGTTGAAAATTCAATACCTATTATTGCCAGTTACAGCTACTTTTATTAATTACTTAATTCTCCAAAAAAGAAGCGACCATTGTAGCGGTATAAGGTTTATTTTCGTTTCTTGTAACAAAAAACTTGTTACGATAAACAGAAAATTTATTAAAGTTAAATAAAATAAGACTTAATATAGTGTCATTATAATGTTACAAGTGCAACTTTATCATTTTTGCACTCCAAAACCAAAATTAGGCATTTTTCTATGATTTTCGAGGTTATGTTCGAGATAATTGACACGACCATAACTTACAAAGCGAAAATGGCGGACTGAGTTTAGGTATGTGGCACTTCGCGTACTGTTGGCGCATGTGCTATGCAAAGTAAGCAATTCTATTGTGTTTATTGTTCTGTGATTATTCCTTCTTTTCATCCTCTAAGCTTTTTTCTAATAGAGCAGTCAAAATACGTCAGAAATATATAAAATCTAATACTCACCATCTTACTCTGCTGAAAATAAATATCAAAAGGCCGCTTAAAAAGTCAAGATATTGTCTTACCGAAAAGAGAAACAAACAAAAGCTAGCGTACATCGGAAATGAAAACAATAAATAATGTTAACTGGCAGTTATATTCACGCAATAAATTTAATTATAGCAACACTGATTTATAAACAACGGAGGGATCAAGTGATGTCATGATATACAAAAGTTGGAGACAAAATGAGATATTTTGGGAATTATATCTCTGATTTACACTCGTGGCATACCAGCGGCACTGTGTAGGATGTTTTGATTTATGTAAAGGATTTATGGAAAGATACTTAAGAATTTGATGATATGACACAATTGCAACTTTGGTAGCGCGTCCAAAGCGCTGCTTTGTTTTTTCTGGTATTTTGTATTTGGCCTAAATCGCCAGAAATGAAGCTAAATTACGAACGAACGAACGAACAAACACAAAGACAAATTCCTTCTATCCGACTGAGCCGAACCAGCGACTGTTGCCTCAACGTGGCTATCACTCTGTTAATTGAGCTACGGATCGATTCAGTAAATCTTACTAATACTTCTATGTGCCCGTTGGTATAGTAAAAAAACATCATAATATTCAATAACAATAAAAATACTATAATTTATTTCGGTAGTTAGGTTTAGTCGTATTCATAATATGATAATCTTGATGGCTCAAGGAAAGAAGGAAGAAGTCCCGGGTTCCATTCCCACTAGAACCAATTTGGGAAACTTTTTGACGATGTAACCTATTTCAACGTCATCCCATCTTTTTATCACCCATTTCTCGGGTTCCTGGTCGCCTACTTCGAAATTTCGAATCATTCTTAAACGTCTTTTCTTAGTCATTTTTACTTTTCTTCTTTCCGTCCCATTCTCTACTAAATTTCCGTAGCGTGCACACGTGCTCGCCTACATATAAATTCTGACCAGTTATACCAATGAAAATCATATAACCTAACTGTTTATAAAGGATAATATTTCTTATTAAGCTAATTTTTACAATGTGTAACATGTTAACCTGTATGTAATTTAAGTAGGCAGTGTTTTTATATGATTTTACCTGTTTATAAACCGTTATTTCGTTTTGTTACAGCCTTTAATTTACTTTTCTTCCTATTCCTAACTTATAATAAATGATATGGACCGAACCGTTCATTTCTTTGATTACTCAAAACCCTAGGCTATAACTTTTTTCAATTGCTTCTGGTTTGGGTGTTTTGGATAGCCTTGGAGTGAATTTCGCGGCTCTGGTGCTCATGCGACAGGTAATACCATCGTTTGAGATTAGATAATTAGTGTGGATATCTTGTGTATTATTATGTACTAGTTCTAAGTTAACTCAATTTGAGGTTGTTGCAACATGCAACAGTCAAACACATTAACTGTTATTCACACATTTCATTACATATAACATAATATTAATACATGGCGTAATGTATTTCCTTAAATATTTGAAGCGTTTTTTAATAACAACGGAAGAGAAGAAAGTTAGTTTCCTCAAATGAGTCTACCGAGCATTGAGTACGAGAACCCCAGAGTTCATAATCAGAGTGCATAAACTGGAAACAAAATAGTCGCATAGTTTCTGTTAAAAGCGCTCGTAGCGTTTGCCAGCACTTTTTTCTCTCTTTACCATTTGTAAACCGAAAATGTACTTTAAAAACGTAACTTTGTAAACCTTTCGGTGAACGTAATCTTCCAGGACGGGACAGACAGTGCGATGGCGCACTGCAATGTTGGAAATACGTTGAACTTGGTAATGAATTCAGGAGTGACAACATTAAAGAAAGATATAGGTGAGAAATCGAACAGCAGTGGGAAACCAAACGTTGTGGTGCAATTCAAGTTATGCTTTAAGGCTTAGCTCGGCACACGTTCCTTTATATAAGTTCGGATATCTGATGTCAAAGGTTCTGTAATCAAACTGTGGCACACGTGAGACAACAAAAGATATTGATCATGTGATAATGGAGTGTGTCAGGAGTGAGGTGTTAAGACACCAGATCCTGGACTTAATGTTATGTACAGTAAGCAAACTTAACAGCAAAATGGCCAGTCAAAAAAGGCCAAGAATTTTTTAATTTGTTTTATAGTATGAACAAGTCGTGCACCAGTTCGTAAGCTACAGTCCATAACAGTTGCATAGCCACTCAGAGTTTTAAATCGCAAAGATCTGAGGGGCACTGCCACTGCGCCCGTCACCCTGAGACATAAGTTGACAAGTACCATGTGCCTGTAATTTCACCAGCACTTTTCAAAACCGGAACGCAGTAATATTGACATTATTGCTTGGGTGCAGTACTTTCCTGGACGAACTCTTTCACAAGAAGCTAATTGCATTTTGCAGATTTAATTATTTCACACCCTGTATAAATACGAAACGGTCTTCTCCGAGATGGTCAATCGATGTAGACTTGTAATTCCGAGATGAATGTTTCTTGTACCCTGTGCGTAATGTTTTTTTATGGTATCAAGTAACGTGACGAACAAAGTCATGCTACTCAGAGCTTTAAATCGCAAAGCTCTAAGGGGCATTGCCACTGCTCTAGCCACCCTCAGAAATATATACATAAAGTTGACAAGTCTGTGTGTGCCAATGCCACCACAGAATTAGGAATACAGTGTTTACTGAACTTCGACGTTTACGTCCACTGCGGTTAACGGTGTTAATTATTCAGTAAGTTACTATTTGTTAGCTATAACTATATAATATTTGTAATGTGTTCATTAACCTCAATAAAAAAAGTCCTATGTACATTACATACAATTTCAAAATAGGAACGCAGTAATGCTCAGATTACTGTTAATTTTTAGTACACTGTAAAAATAATGCAATTGACTAAACAAGATGTTTGTTTAGTTCTTTGTCTTCTTAAAAATTAAGGGCTAGGCCGTTTTTCTTAGTTGATTCATAAAGCTTTTCTATTATTAATTTCAATTTTTTTAATGTATTACATGTCAAATAAAGCAATTTTGGTTTTTTATTAATAAATAAATTACACAGGCGTCTATATTATCATTATCAACAGCCTATCGTAGTCCACTGCTGGACATAGGCCTCTCCTAATGCGCATCATTTCGCCCGGTCCTCAGTTCGTTGCATGCATCTGCTATGCCAGCAGCCCTTCGCAAATCATCACTTCATCTGGTCATAGGGCGTCCTACACTACGTTTGCCAAGCCGTGGTCTCCTCTCAAGAACTCACTTCGGTTAACGGTTCTTCGACAGATATGGCCAGCACTTGCACTTTAGCTTGTTTATTCTACCAGCTATGTCGACGACCTTGATTCTCCGTCTGTTAACCTCGTTCTGTACCATGTCCTTCAAAGAAACTCCGATCATAGCTCATTCCATAGCTCGCTGAGCGACTCTCTAGAGGCTTCTACATACATAGGCATAAAGTACAAATACATCTTCATAACTATGAAATTTCATTCAGGAAAAATTGCCTTTTCATTTGAATTAATAATAAGAACAATAAGGATACGGCACGTATTGTTCGTCAGTTTTTGATCCTGAATCCCCGACCCCGGCCGACTGTGCCACTGTCCAACTATCTCTCCCATTGAAAAATACAAAATGTATTTTTAGGTCATGAGAAATGCGAGAGCCTAAAATCTATCTAAAAAAAGAATAATATGCCAAGTAAGCACACCGATTACCTGGCCTCAAACACGGGAATTCCTTGTACTGTGAGTACCAGAGCGTTCACTACGGGGCAATACCGAGAACACCTGGACCAAAAAGTTCACATCCCAAAATGGTCATACCGGGAATCGAACCCGAGACCTCCTTATCTTCCGTCCATACCACAAAACGTTGGGCCATCGAGGTAATAGAATTTATTAATTAGAGGAAGTGTGTAGTAATAACATAGTAATTAATAATTTTATGCGTTGTTTTGAAAGTTAAAATTACCGCTAACAACTTACCGGGTGGGTAAGCTATCTTGCTTACACAGCTCGCTCTCATTAACTAAGTTTCAGCTCCATGCATAAAAACCTTTTGCCTGTTTGCAGTGAGGCGAAAAAAGCACAGGAAATTAGATTATATACAGCGCTGCGAACATATTGCGTTTCAAGGTATTATAATATTTTAAAACAAAAGCGGAACCGGACTAAGAAAGACCTAACATTGCTTTATGATGGCTTTGTGTGGTTGCAGTGCTTATTTTTCGAGCTTTGTCATGAGTTATAAGTAAAGTTGTCTTGCGAGCTTAAGTTTTTTTGTTTGTTTTAGTAGTACTTAACTATTGTCAGAAAAATTTACAAGAAGTCAAGCGGAACGAAGAGTACGCTTCGTTATTTCTTATAGAGACAAAATAACGGATCGTTTTGTTGAATAATGAGTCTTAATTCATTTCAAACATATTCCATGAAGACCACGATCGTTTAGTCAAGAGTGTTACGACAAAGTGATTATTTCATAGAGATTGCGGCCTTAAATCAGTCATTTTTGTGGTTAATACAAATTTAGATACATTTGGAATTTTAAATTGAATAAAAAAAAAAAATATTATATCACTGTACATGGCATAATTCAGGGGCTGATGTTTCCTTTTAAGCTTGATAGGGCCTGTGTTAAAGGAAACATCGCTCTTCTTTACAATTAATAATTAAACATTGCTCTTACATTAACCTTAATAAACTAAGACTAAATTAACGTATGTGTTACTTTGTGTAAGTGCATGTCCGTGTATATGTGCATGAAGTGTGTGTGAATGAGTGTTTGTGTGTGTGTGTGTGTGTGTGTGTGTGTGTGTGTGTGTGTGCGCGTGTGTGCGTGTGCGTGTGCGTGTGCGTGTGCGTGTGCGTGTGTGTGTGTGAGAGCGCACATATTACTGTTCAGTTTTGATTTCATTTAATTACAATATTATATCAACTAATACCTCGCTTTTATGTTTACTTATTTATTTATATATTTGCAATTTGAATATAAATGATATATGTATAACAATGAATAAACAAATAAGTATATAAAAATAGTGTAACAACTACAATTTCAACACCCAGCTACTCCCTAGCTTCGGCACTGAGCCTTGTGCTTTCACGTCAGTGAGACACACTATTGGGTTGGCCCTAGCCACATTAAACTTTTTGTTTTTGCCTTTTGTTTAATACACGCCCTATCCACAAAGTCTGTGTCTTAATTTTCTACGCACCTCCTCCGTTGACCACGCTACAATAGTAATATAAAATCCATGTTAATTAATTACTTACAAGTATAAAACGTATCTTAATCTTATTTCTAGTTTTAATTCTAGTCTAGGGTTATCACATGCGTGTACCTACCAAAATAGTCCTAAGGTTATAAATTTGTACCACCCATCCATGTGAAATGCAAAATAAATAAATAAATCATAAGTTGGAAGAAAATGATAGTAAATTCATTAATTGATAAGATTAAACACCGCCATCTACGAAGGAAGGGCCGAAAACGAATTACATAAATCGTAAGTTTTATTGTCAACATGTGACAATAGATGGCGTTAGTATACTATTGGATCACTCGTCTCGAGTGGATGGCGTTTACATCAGGGCACAAACGGAAAATAACAAATTCTGCCCTTCCAACGCAGCCTGCATAATAATACAGATAAATTCACCTCACGACGTGGAAATCACAATAGACCTCATCAAGTGACACTAACTCGCTATTTGTACCAAATATATTCAATTAAATTCGAATGTGTGCAGTGGTAATTGTTTACGTTAGTTCAACTTGTTTATTTTTCATGCATGAATGAGTTTTGGTTAACTTTTTAACCGACTTCAAAAAAAGGAGGAGATTCTCAATTCGACTGTATGTTTTTTTAATGTATGTCACGCGATAGCTCCGGTATTTGTGAACCGATTCTCATGATTCTTTTTTTGTTGGAAAGAGGGTACCTCCATAGTAGTCCTATATAAGTTTGAAGAAAATCATCCACCTCTAAAGGTGGCTGTTCACGCAAAAAGCTTCATTTTTATAAATAGCGCCTTAATTTTTAGTACAAGGAGCAATTATTTTAATGGTTGATTTTGCTATTCTTTAATTCAAGGCGTTTTTCTATCTCAACATACTTTGAGTAGTGAGAACCGATTTTTATTATCTCGTGTCAAGTCCCGTATAATGGTGAACTAGGCGATGAATTCGGGTTTGCGCACTTTCCAGCAACCGATTTCAATAAAACTTGATAATTATATATAATTCCACGTGTTTTTGCGGTCGGTTTTTTTAGTACTCTGTACTGAGATTATGCTTTTGTCTTTTCGATTTCTAATTTCAATATTTTAGGTTTCGTTACAATTTTATGATTATATTATATTTTGTAGTTTTTTGGTGAACCGCCTTTATTCATAAAATATTTGACTGCCATGACCGAACCGTTACTATGCTGATTTGCCACACAGAGGTCCCGGGTTCGATTCCTGATACGGTAGAAATATTTTTGTTGGGTGTTATTTGTGGTTGTCTTTGTGTGTGTCCATGGCACCCACGATACAGGGTGCCCTGATGCAGGGGTTACGAGTGTGTGCGTGATCTTAGGGGCACTGCCACTGCGTCCGTAACCCTGAGACATAAGTTGACAAGTCCCATGTGCCTGTAATTTCACCAGCACTCTTCCAAGCCGGCACGCAGGAAAGCTCACATTGCTGCCTGACGGTAGAAACAGGTAAGGTGGCAGTACTTCCCTGAACGAATTCTTTCACAAGGCGCTCTACTGCTACAAATATATATATATAATAAATATCATTTATCGTTAGATAAAAACAATTCATAGTGGCCATCGACAAAAAACACGAGGTAGATTATCTGTTGCTTAGGCGATTATCACTATACTCCGCGCCACGCAACGGTGTGTGGAGCTGCGTTTTTTAACGTTGTACCGAAGTATCTGAGTTTGTATAGAAAACATGCGCCGTACAACACACTGACAACGCGTCTCCACGTGGGCACTATGATTATCACACAATTATTTATGTTCACAATTGTCGATCGACAAAAAATATGCTGTCGATTGTCTGTTATTACTACATTTCAACGTTTCTTTTCATCGTTAAAAAATCGAGCATATCTGTAGCATCTGAATTGATAAAAATTTTTCAAAATGGTTATTTTATATGCGTTATATCTGTATATCTTTACTCAACTAAAAATTATTATCTCACCAAATTATTTTTGACAGATTGATATTCGAACATAAATGTCATTTATTCTCATTATTAAGTTCTGCGTGGGACAAAATGTAACCCAAAAAATCCATTCATTGAACTAGTGGGAATAAATAATGTGTTGCTATTCAGTAGCAGGTCAGATGGTTTCATTATTTTCTTGTTGAAAGAGTTCAGAAAAGTAGGTACCTATCATACTACCCTACATACTGAAGTAGGTACCTCGTGGACGATTGTAGCCTTACCTATTTTTGCCTCCAAGCGGTAATGTGAGTAAACTACGCTACGTTCCGGTTTGCAACTGCTATGGACAGGTGTGTTGCTAACCATCAGGGGCACGACGCATTTGTCCCGGCACTTATAATCGTAAAGATAAAAAATAAAAGATAAGTTCACAAGTAACTAATAATAATCGAACCAATGTAAATGGTACACGCAAAACAGTCTGCCTACTCTAGCAGGAGACTAGTTATGTATGTAAGACAAAAACTATAAGATTATTAAATTAAAATAATAGTTAGCCTGTATAGAATTCTAATGCTGAGTCGTCACTTCATAATGGGACTGCTTCGTTTGTAGTTCATATGCGGGCCCAATATGCATTGGGAAATTTACACACGTCATGACATTGCGTTTCCTCACGTTATAGAATAATCGAAAACCTCATGGTAAATTCCAAATAAATTTCGCACGGAAATTCAGAAAAAATCACAAGGTGTAATTCCGGCTCCGAACCCACAATTCTCTGCTTGAAAGTCGCTGGGTTCATTCCATTATGCTACCTAAAGTCAAATAAATTGAGAAAAAACTAATTTCACATTTCAAATAAAATGCCAATAAAGACGACGCACAGAAGGGACGAGTCTGGAGGGTGGCATCGTAGTGGAAGGTTTTTACACCGAAACCTATCTAAAATAAATCAAAAATGTCGTATAACACAAGTTGCTGGTTATGTCACTGGAACTGCTATCTCGAATTCAATTTAAATTTGCCAAAAAGGAGTATAGCTTCATAGCTTTGTTGTGACTTGCATTTAAATAAATAAATAAATAAATAAAAAATTATTCTCCTGCAATTTTGCAAAGGCAATTTCAATTACAGATATGATTTTTTTTATTTGTTTTTTTCAAACGAACCAAAGCTTCAGACTCTTTACAGATCCCGTGTGCACAGCTGACAGTTAATAAATAATATACGCGAGGTTACGTTTCCGGAATGAATAAGAAGAAAATACTATAAATGGTCAGAAATGAATTTATTGTTTCTCAAAATATTCTCCCTTAGCGTTAATGTACTTTTTCATACGAATGAACCAATTTTAAAAACATTTATGCCTCTCCTCCGTAACAATCTCTGAAACATATTTTTCATACTCTTCGACAGCCTCTTCAGGTGATGAAAATTGTTGACCGCATAACTGTTTCTTAATTTTTGGAAATAAATAAAAGTCACAAGGTGTAAGGTCGGGACTGTACGCGGGATGGTTCATAAGGTCAACGTTGTTCACCTTCAAAAATTCATTTGTTTGTCTGGCCCTGTGAGAACTGGCATTATCGTGGTGCAAGATGATACGGCGTTATATAATAAAATAAGCAAAATCGAGTGGCGCACGGCCAGCCGCCCGCCCACGGTATTCGCTTAGTGGAAAATGGCACTTAGGGACCATATAGCAGAGCACTTTGATCAAATGTTTCACCTTTAATTAGAAGACTGAATAGTAGATTGTTTTTCTTGTTTTCTCGTCTATTTTACCCTTATTTAGTGTACTGTTTCCTATAGTTAATGATATCTATATAGCTTGACCGGTTTTGTTCGCCTAATATTTTCACTGAGACATAATTGTGAGTGGGTGCCGCAAGACAGCCAACGTCGGCGGCGCTGCATGTTGAAGCGGAGATGGTGGGATGATCTAGCCGCGTCCTTAATTGACTGGCCGGAAATTACGGTCGACAAAGAGAGTAGCAAGTCTAGGAGAAGCCCTTGCTCAGTAGTGGGATACTGTAGTAAGCTAACAAAAAAAAAAGAAAAACATAGAATAGAGTTTTTTGTCACAAATTTTGTACAATTTCTGGAATTATATTATAAAAAACATATGGAAGTAAAGACGAACTAACTTTACGCAGTCTGAGCTTAGGGACCGCAGGTTTATTTTAGTTTTTAAGGTTAATGTCTGCTTGGTACTGTTTTTCGGAAATAATGCTACATTTTTACGAACGTTTTAACTGCCTCTGTGGCCGAACGGTTACCATGCCGGACTGCCACGCAGAGGTCCCAGGTTCGATTCCCGGGCCGGGAGAAATATTTGTTTGGCCTACATTTATTTTTCTCCTGCGTTTGGGTGTAATTTGTGGTTGTTTATTTGTGTGTCCATGGCACCCGCGACACAGGGTTTCCCTAGTGTGGGGTTATGTTGAGTGTCTGTATATGTGCGTTATAACATATATATATACATTGTTTTATTTCATTTTTTGTCTTTTTATATGTGGAAACATCATGCGTGTATTCTAAGCTTTTTTTTTTCATTAAAAGTATAATAATGATTAATCTAATTAAAACTATTCATAAATCAACACTCCATTTTGCATTTTATTTTTTGCAAATTTTGAGCTAACTTTTTTGTAAAACAACCTAGAAACATCTTATCAGTTAAAAATCGCTCAGCGAGACATGGCGCAAGCTATGCTCGGAGGTTCTCTGAAGCATTCGATATGAAATTAAGAAATAAAATTAAACAACTGCCAACAGATGGATGCGATAAGTTGAGGACCGGGCGAAATGGCGCACATTGAGAGAAGTCTGTGCCCAACAGTGGACTGTGATAGGCATCAGCCTATCAGGTGCAAAAGATGATTAAGCTCATCTTTTATCTATAAGATCATATATGATCTTAATCATATTTCGATCTTAATTGAGTTTGGACGTTCCTGACTGATTCAGCCAGCGCAGGAGACTGATTTCGATCGTTTGTGTTCCACATAACTAACATGGCGTACACAATTGAATACTTGAACTTTTTCACAGTGCTTGGTCTAGTGTCTAGCGTCTGTTTGTGATTTCGACGTGTGGATCTATCTACCTGCTCATAGTCGCTTCGCTACTGTGAAAAACACCAAGGCCCGCGCGCCCGCACCCGCCGCCAGAGAGAGAGAGGTGCACTCAGAGTACACCCACGCCTGCACACCGAATGAACCCTTAGAAGACGTTCATCAGGCAAACAATCAGAAGGTCCATTTGATATGGAGAAGGAAGTATTGTTAATTTAAACAAATGCGTTGCTGACAATGGGATGTAAGATCTTGCGCATGTTCTCCCGCTAGTATTCCTTACATTTTAATCAGGAACATAGCAGCAGTGGTGTTATGCGATAGAAAGTTGTAAAAAAGCGCCTATCTAGAAGAAATGTGTAGATAGGTAAAACCCCCTTTACCAGTCATATTGATTGAGTTTATATAACCGCATATATTAACAAATAGGACAAAAGACGAAATAAGAATTAACAATGAAACAATAGACTACGTAAATGATGATTATGTATATAATCTCTATGTATATATGATTATGTATATAATATTTTATCTCGGCAAATAATTATCTTTCAATAAAACAGAAATATAGAAGAAATTAAGCGAAGAATTAACATAACTTACTTAGAAAAACATAACTTCCTATTTATTAACTGTCCAAACTCAATTAAGATCAAAATATGATTAAGATGTATCATCAGATGAACAGCTACACAGACAGCTAAATAGATAGCTAAAGACATGGAGAGATGGGCTCGGACTCTCAACCAAAAGAAAGTAAATGCTCGGGGTGACATAGTGATGGAACAGCCACTCTATACGGGAAACAGTGTAACCTAATGAAATAAATGACGTTGTTACTTGAATCTCTAATGCTCCAAGAAAGAGACAAATTTTGTTTGAATGGTTTTTTTGAAGAAGTATGTTACGAAAAATGTCATCATCATTAATCCATTTATACGTGTGACACGCCGTCTCCTCTCAGGAGACGATTTTAGGCTATAGTCCACGTTAACCCAATACGTGTCGGGGATGTCCCACGTTTTCCGATGTTTTCCTTCACGCTCATAGTAAATTTCGCAAGTAAATTCCGAAAAACTCTACATGTGCGGTTGGTAAAAACATTACAATATCACGGCTTTTCAAAGAGATTCCGTCGTTGCTGATTTATGTTACGAGGTCAGGGAGACAAAAGTGACTTATTTCGTACCTGCCACATATGAAGCCCATAACAAACCATTTAGAACTCTAAAAATGGAGACCTGGTGTTTGACTTTGGATGATTTATACAGATGCAATAGATTCCCCAAAACCAGTCTACTCTGTTTCGTATGATGTTAACACATATAACATACAAAGATCCGACAAGTCCGCTGGTTCGTTCCGTGGCTTAGTTGGCATAACGTCTGGCACGGTTTGCTAGAAGACGTCGGTACGAATCCGATTGGATGGAAAGAATTTTTTCTAAGTGTCTTTGTGTGTCGATCTTTGTATTAATAACTATAACAAACTAGTGGAGTAATTTCACAGAAAATAATTGAATATCAATTCAATACAAATTTAATGATGTAAACATTTTAGAGGTCGTGAGGTGAATGATATGACATGATAATTTGGGTTAGGATTAAAAATAAATTTTATCAACGTAAACAGAAATTTTATCAACGTAAAAACTGAACGCGATAAACGAGATAAAAAGAAATAACAAAAACAAACAAATTTATATAATATAATTATAAAAATTTATGGAAATGGAAATGGCGAGGAGAACAGTTCAAATACGTAAGAGTAATTAGAGATATGTAAATAATAACGAATATAATGTAAAATATGTAAAAAGTAAACATAAAAAACCTGGCATTTTTTTCTTTCATCGGTTTCGCAGCACATATACGCAATTTCATATAGTTAACCTTGTTGTTCAAAATGCATAACAATAGTTCATTACCAAATAAACGACCTTACCAACTCAGTATTCGCAATAAAATAAATAAATTTTAATAATGGCAACCATAGCTTTATCAACTGAAATAAATATGTCACGGGAAGGTCTATCGAGGGTTTATTACACATTGCATGCAATGCTACGGCCACTGTTAACGGAACGTGAGTGAAATCCAATAAATCGGATTCTTTCCCTAATTTATCACCCTTAGAGGTGGAATAGTTTCATCACATAGCAATAGGTCCACTACTGAGGTACCACCTTTCCAACAAAAAATCGGTTCACAAAAATCGGAGTAATGGCCTCCTCCTTTTTTGAAGTCGGTTAAAACACATCGAATGTATATATTTTATAAGCTTACACATGGTAAGTATATATACTTATGTTTTCCATTAATTGCACCGCAACCTCCTACGTCGTGTGTCTACAAGCAGAAACAAACTTCAATTTGCACTTCCGGAATAATAACCATCTACACAAAACACACCTGTTGTCTTGTTGCTAGAAAGTTTTCAACATCACCCGGTTTTGCGAACTTCGCCCGGAACGGCATTGGAGGATTCCTGTGGTTCCTTTGTGTGGAATTATCGCGACGATTTGATGCTTTATGGCATTTTGTATCTAAAATGTTTTCGTTTAAGGCTAGTGTCACATTGTTGTTACTTGTACTATTTAAAAAAATAAAGGTACGAAATTTGAAGACTTGTAATACGCTAGTATTTGTTTCATCTGTGTAAAACGCCCATTGTGATATATGGTGGATAATAAATATAATAAAAAATTTGCTAATAAAATGTGCAGATTTCTGGTTAGTTTTAATGATTAGATAACTGTGAAACTAACTGTAGTTACCTATAGGTATACTAAACGATTTCTAAATTTTTATTTACCCTTTGTCATAAAAATGAGATTAACATCGCCCTCATTAAACGTCTCAATGCTGTGTGCCAGTATCTTCTAACCAGTGGGTTTCAGGTTTCAAGGCGAATGGGGAAACTAGCAAGTCGTTTAAGGGTTGTGAACTTTCTTCGACAAGCAGGTTTCATCCCGATGTTTTCCTTCCGAGTGTTGAAGGGCATCTATGACTTCCGTTTTCTTTTTTTTTTTTCGTTTTGAAAGCTGTGTGTAAGCCCAAGCGACACAACCTCCACGTTCGACGGCCGAAGCAGGACAAAAGCGTGGCGGCCCTGGCTAGTACGGGCGGACCGAATTTAGGTATTTCCTTCGTATTATTAAAACAAATACATATTTTGAAAATGTACGAAGTAAACGTTATAAAAAAGATGTAGTTTTGTTGTGTGTAGTGTCCTTCCGTGATGTATTTACGCCGTACTAAGGGTTTATTTTGTTGTTTACAGATAACTTCGGATTTTTTTTCTATCAAGAAAACTACAAGTAATCGTGGTTCTAAAGAGTGTGATATATAAAGTGAATCCTTAAATATCTTATACATTAATTTCATAAGTAAAGCTTTAGTAATAACGGTATAAAATTAACGCAATTATTTCGCAATTACCTATGGCTGCCTCGGCGCAGTCTTAAGTATTCATGTTTTATTATAATTTATTGTTATTGAACGAAATATGTTGACTAATTATTAAACTATTATCAACAATTTTACTTATTTTGGTATCACCTAGATTTACTTCCACTGCCAACTTTAAAATTACAGTTATATGTAAACATACATCGAGTATATAACCGGAAATAGAGACGAGATAAGGGCCATCCTCAAATGGGCATTATATCACTTTTAAATATCAACTCTCGTTAGCGCTGAAATAACAAATTAGAAAACTGAAATAATACAGCGCCAATAACTGACCTGTGTGTACGTCTCCGCATATTCTAAAAATATTTTGTATTTATTGTAATAAAGATAATATCTTTTACAATGGGGGCTGTTCCATTCGGTGGTGTGGGAAAAACAGCAAAACATCTAATTACAAAACAAACGGAATCGCATTTCGTCGGTAATTGAATATTAAATATGTAATTTCTCAATTTTCGTCCATTAGAGCCACGCTCAAGTTAAACTGGTCGATTTAAAGTGAAACAATTGACGACACCCATCATTTGTTTCGAATTCGGGCTGGCCAATCGGAGCGCAGTTGTCACAGTAATGATATGGCAGAATAGTTTTTGAACAAATTAAATGACATTTCGTCTCTATTTCTGGTTATATACTCGATGCAAACATACAACCATTTCACTGTTTGCACTTAGTCTGTAACATGTGAATAAAATGTTATTTAATAAGATTCATGTGTTTAGGACAAGCTTATATATAATAAATTTATCTTTCTGTTTACTTTTTCAAATTTATGGAATTTTAATTTGTGCGTCAATATTCCCTTCAGAGTATATTAAATCTTGAGTGATATCTAACTGTATTTCTGTATTGCAGATATCGTGCATCACTTCGCATGTTCTTGCGTTTATGGTGGCCGTTTCCGTAACTTTATTTATAGAATCGCATTTCTAAGTTACGTTCCGCTTCTGTATCATTCTGCTACAATTTTGAATAATGGAAAAAAATCACCCAAGCTATTGTCATGAACACAAATCGACAGAGTAAATATACAAAACCAGTTCTTAGGTTTTCGTTATTGGTACACATAGAAGACGAAAGTATTTTTTTATCATATCAAGTGACGCGACGTGTCGCTTACTACCAGGCTAACCACTTGGTAAGCGACACTCTCCATAACAGTTGCAGTGCCACTCAGAACTTTAGATCGCAAAGATCACCCTGAGACATAAGTTGACAAATCCCATGTGCTTGTAATTTCACCAGAAACCTTTACCCTTCAAAACCGGAACGCAGTAATGCTCACATATACTGCTTGGTTGCAGAAATAGGTAAGGTGGCAGTACTTTCCTGGACGAACTCTTTCACAAGGAGTTCTACGAAAATATATACTTTATCGCATCTAAATAGCATATGTAGGTTTTTTTCAAACAAACCAACGTTTTGGGGTCTCACAGGTGTTATAGGTGTCGTGGTCAATGCTGTACAGATTCCCAAAAGTTAATTTGTCTGAGAAACAAACACACAAAAAATTGTTTCATATATTATTATATTTCATATATACAAAAGCAAAAACAATGAACGAAATATATTTATTTATTTTATTTATTCTGGGACATCAGCATTATTATACATTTTATGTTTATTACTTCCTTAACATACGCCGGTTTTCAAGAATTCGCTGTCTCTGAGGTCCCGGGTTTGATCCCCAGCCCAGACAATGCAGAAATCTAACTTTTCTGTACTGTCTCGGGTCTGGGTCTCTATGGTAGACCATCGTTATTTCCGATTTCCTTAACACAAGTGATTTAGTAACTATACTTACATTGGGATCAAAGCAACATATGTGATGTTGTCTAACTTTTAATATTTAAAAAAAATCTAAGTATTAATTGATGATCTCCTAGTAACAAAAAATGTTAACTTTAGAGTTTGCTGCTCTCCAAGGTGTTGCGGCAGATCTCTGATCAAAAACTCTTTAAAAAGACAGAACACGAATAAACCCACCAAATTTATACACCATGGTAAATCAGCATGAACCATCCCACCGTAAACTAATATTCCCAAGTTATTCCCATAAACTTACTAAAAAGACAAAATGCGGGTTGACTTTTCAAATTTGTTTATTCATACCCCACGATATAAATGTAGTCCCAGCTTTACGTTGTCGCATCGAAAAACAAATAAAAAGTAACGGTTGGGTCGGGTAAGGCGGTCGTTTGATAAGTAGAAGTGTGCTGAGAATGAGGGTGTGTTTATGGCTCAGTTTGGGATTTAATTTTTTAAACTCCTGTTCGAATTTCTGTTCTTTCTTGCTCGAGAATTTTATTATTTTATATTAATCTTGACCACTCTACCTAGCCTTGGAGCAAAGCTAGGATCTAGGAATGAACGAGCTCGTCTAGGAAATGCCTATTCAGTCGCACCTTAGAGATCCGGTTGTATGTGTTCGGGTTGTGCGCATAATAATAGATGGCGAAAAACACTTTTTACATCTGAAGGGAGTATCGACTAAGTAAGGATGATATCCCGCTATCCCGGGCGGGCTGGATGAACTGATGGAGCTCATAGGCACACACCGAAATATATTCTGTAGAAAAATCGATAGACAGGCAACTTTGCGCCGGAAGACTATATTACAAACATCGTAAGCAATAACTTTTGTTCCATGCAAAACATTCACCAAAAAGAAATTGTTAAGTTTTTATCGGGTTAGGTTTTCGCGACTGTTACACATAGTAAATGAAACTATTTTTTTTAAATCTAAATCGAGTATATTTGTTTTTTCTAACAAACCAACATTTTGGGCTCTTTCCAGGAATTCCCCGTGACCATGGGACTGTTGGATGTTAAGTTTTTTTTACATTATCTGATATTTTTAAGTTGCCTTTCCACCAGAGATGTGCGACTTAGCGAAGCAGTGTGCGAGGAAAATATGGTATGCCCAATGTCGTTGTTAAAAACTAGAGTTAAATCAGGTTAAACGCTAAAACAATTCGTTGTGTGTGAACGTACGTGCGTGCGTGTATGCGTGCGTGTATGTGTCTTAATTTATAAATACATAGTAAAATGTGTAATTTATTATATAAATAACGTTATATAATATGTATTACGTGTTGAGAACACCAGCCTGTTACATCCTACCAACATTATACTGGTGCAAACTTTCAGGTAGGTACTTAATTATATCATACACCTGTGCCTTTACCATGAGATTACAGTGACATTTATCGCTAGCGACCGCGTAAAATATTTGTATACAAAACTTTGTTGCGCTCTATAATTTGCCATCCAAAATTGAGAAGTAATTTACACAGTCGCTAGCAACAACTGTCACATGAATCTCGTGCTAGAGGCACTGATCAAACTACTGAAATGCCTGTACTATGAGTACCAAGATACTGTGATTAACTCCCGAGGACACTATCCCGAGGGTACTACCAATGCAGAACCAATTTAAAAATATTGCGTTCCTAAATAAATCCTACTGGGAGTCCGCCCGTCAGTAAAGGTCTATAGAGGACTCCTTTGAACCGCTGGAACGCCGAGGTCATCAAATACACCATACAAGACATGTTTCTTATTTGTCAATGTGAACGGACATGTCGTACACGCACGTTAAAATTAATGAAACGTTGTTTAATTGAGCTATCCCTGTACAAAGTAGTGTAGACGTCACTGTAATATTGTGGAACAAAAATAAAATGTGGGTTACACCATTTTTGCGCTGATAGCCTGAATTATAAGTTAAGTACATTTGTGAATGTTTGGCTGACGGTGAATGAAAACATCGCTATGAAACTACAAACGATTAGGTTCTCAACTTTTCGGAAACGTTTTAAGTGCCCAACCTGCATTAGATCTGTAGATCATTTAATAAATTATAGTTTAGAATAACTCTATAAAATAATACAGGTGCAATAAAAGAACCGTGTATCTATACGGGTGCAGTCATGATATTCTCAGAGGCACGATTCCTCGCTTTATAGTTCTGCAATTATAGGATCGTTAATCGAGGTGCAGCACTGCTTTACCACTTTGCTATCGCAATAAAATCCTTTGTACACTGCATACCACAAAAAGATTTTACAAAATACACTCATGAACATATTTAAATGAACCACCACTGGCCACATACACAAGAACATTTAATTTGAAAAAAGAATGACTTCAAACGGTGTTCTGATATCTATTAATTTTTTTTTGTTCTAGCATACATTTGTGGCCAGCAGTTAATATGATTGCATTCCTTTAAATATGTCCACAACTATCTTATAAAGAATGTATAAAGATATTTTCTGCAGCTCCTGGTTCTTATTTTAAATTATATTTCAGGCTATGACAAAGATATAATGTAAATTTGAAAGTTTACGTTGTAATAATTAACAACAGTAAAATTGGATATGTATGTTGTATTTGTCAGTAAGGTTGTATTTTAAATTTTTAATGAATTGATATTCAATTATTTTTTGTGAAATTATTCCACTAGTTTAATTAATAGATTCAGGTGTTACTTACTAAAATGGAAGTAAATTAATTTGCTACTCCGTGAACCCAGTGAAGGTTAAATTGTGCAAAATAGCTAGAAGGATATTTTGCAGTTGGCCGCTGATGGCCTTTACTACGCCACCGGAGAAAAGGGCGAGCTGAAGGCTCATAACTCCTAAAATAAACTTAAAGCTAAGTAGCGGGCCTGAGGGCGCCCAAGTGGGCACGGACCTCGGCTCTGGGCGCTACTGGTGACTTTCGCCAGAAGGGCGTGCTGTAGGAGAGAATCTACCAGTGTACGTGCTGAAATAACCTAGCCGGCGAGGACGGTTTGTGCGTGCGGGACGGGACTGACTAGCGATCTGGTTGGCCTTCAAAGTGGGGAGAGTGATAGGGTCGTCAGGGTATCGTGAGCTCGTTCAGAACGGTTGGCGTATTTAGACCCCGCTACCCCAGTGTTGCTATTGTTGAATACCCGAAAATACCCGTAATAAAGGTGATGATGCAAAATTCAATTGTTCGTAATTATACAATCCCTGTTGTTGTATGTTATTTCCATCTGTTCTAAAACACCCAGACGTAGTCCTTTTTCGCAAAAATGTAAGATTTCATAAGAATGGGAATTTGGTAAGATATGATTTGTTTCTAACAAATGTTTAGCGAAATTGGACCTGTTGGCGTGCTTAGGCGAAGTTGATGAGTTGATAGAATTGACATCTCTTTGCATGAAACAAAACTACTTCTGGTTTAACGGACAATATTACTTGCATTGCGATGGTCGAGCAACGGGTTCTCCTCTCAGTTCTTTAATGGCAGACATATTTACGGATCATTTTGAAACTCAATACATTGCAGGTAATACATATATACCATAGACGTAGACTTCTAGCTTACCGTACACTATACCAACTAAGCATAGCATTTCTGAGTGTTCGATCTTTGTATTAATAATTATAACAAACTAGTGGAATAATTTCACAAAAAATAAATGAATGTAAATTCAATAAAAATTTAAAATACATTGAATAGCGACATCTCTCGCCAGGACTAGTAACTGTAAAGATGTCTAACTGGGTGATAAAACTTTCATAGATTTCTCATAGATGGCGCTACGACTAAAAGTCGTTGAAAAAACCAAATACAAAGATACGACGCAAGCACATAGAAAAATTCGTGAGGTCCGCTGGTTCGTTCCGTGCTTAGTTGGTATAGCGTCTGGCACGGTAAGCTCGAAGACGTCGGTTCGAATCCGGCCGGATCGAAGGAAGGTTGTACTTGTCAATAAAATTATAATAGCAATATTTTTATTATTCTCATCATTGGTTTACCAATTCTCATACAATTGTGTCATTAGAAATTGATTGTGAGACTTGCAAATGAATTGAAGAGAAATTATGAAATGTAAAGGTGAAAATCTAGAAAGGGATGTACGGATCAAGTCTTTCCTTTCGGGTACATAACTGTTAAAATATAGGCGAAAAAACATAAGCTTAGTCCGCCTAACCAGACTTTGAAAAGAAATGATGATAGGATTTTGAGCAATACGTTGTGGACAACAAGTACTACTCTCTATTTACAGAGCGTATGTTTAAAATAAACGGAACCAGACATTGTGTCGTGTTGAGCATGAAACTCAAAGATTAAGTTCTACTTTGAAATCCGAGGACGCTCTAAATACAATACGTAGTTGAGCAAATAAAACAACTCAAATAGAACTCTATAGGACATATTACGAAGCTTGGTGGTGATAGGTGGAGTAAGATGATAACCAGTTGCTAGATAAGAAGCGGTTAGAGAGACATGCGACATCCTTCAGCGAGATGGTTAATGGATGATACATATGAAAGCATATACCAGAAATAAGATAATCGGGCCAATAGATGATGATGATGTTCGCGAAAACCTATTAATCTCTCCGTGGTTGTTCAATCTGTTCATGGACAAATATCTGCGAGAGAGTTAATGCGGATTACGATTTAATGAATTGCGATAAGCTTTCTTAACATCAACTATAGAGTCATTTAAGCTTAATCGGCAGTACCGTTGAAAAGGATTATAACAGTTATTCATAAAGTGTTTGAAAGAAAATAAATGAAACGATGTCAGTAACATGAAAGTATTGATTATTGGATTTCCTTCCAAGTATTACAGAATGCGAAATTTCGTTTGGTGGTGATGAAGGAATTGTGTATCTGGGATGTTCTATTGACAAAATATGATAAATATGAAGGCATTATTACACAGCGGGTGAAATCAAGGTGGTACATGAAATTGGTAGCTGCTGAGAAAAGGTCAACCTCGATACACGTGTGTTAATCAGAGGGTGTCCTTAAATTGTTTAGACCAAGTCAAAAGAACTGAAAGTAACAATGCATGAAGGGACTCATGCGAGTATATAGAAGAAATGTAGGAAGTATGTCAAGAGAGTGGCGGGTGTAGGTTTATAATCTCTGCCTTTCCCAGATTAAACATAAGCATGATAATATTATGTACGTATGTGTGTCTAATAATAAAATACTCAACATTTACTTCAAAACCTTGGTCTCAAACTTCTCTGCACTATGAGTTTCTGAGGGACGGAATTAACTCCAGCCTGGAACAGTTCACAATCCATCAAAATACTAAAGCCAGAATCAATTTGGAAAGGGGTGTAAGTATTATAATTTATTTATAAAAAAAAAGATCTTAAAAGTTTTCTTATCCGCTTTCGCTGTGTCCGTAACCGCGGTCTTCTCAACAATAAATCTCAGTTATTGTTGAGAAGACGGTAACGAACACAGCATATGGAAGTTCTTGTCAAAACGAATCATATGAGCCCAAACACAAGATAGCTACGGCCATTTCCATCATCAGTACAACTCTAGGTTGGAATGTTATGGTGACATTTTGCTGTCATTGGAATTACATCTATATGCCAAGTTTTATGGAAATCAGTTATCGGAAAGTAGGTGAAATTCGATAAACTAGATTTTGTCCTCTAATTTGCCATTTTTAGAGATAGAATACTTTCTCTAAATATAAATAGAACCACAACTGAGGTATCTCCTATTCAACAAAAAATAATCAACGAAATTTGTTCACAAATGTCTGAGTAATGGCGTAAAGTTCACACAAAAAAAAAATAGACGAATAGAGAACGTTCTACTTTTTAGAAGTCCGTAACAAAAGTTCGAGACCTCTTCATCCAGCATCCAAATTGATGCCCACCCAAAGTCGTTAATTTAATAGGTGCTTGTACTAAAATAAGTGTGACGGATGGTGCCCTAATTACCTAGCAGTAACATAAAGTTACTTTTACATAAAGGTACTTTGTGTTTTAAAATAATTTTATACAAATCTACGAAACCACAAACATAGTTAGCAGTGTACTGCAACGCTAACAATGTTTCCCGAACGCGTCTGCAGGGAAGTAATTGAACTGGCTCCAACGTTCCAATAATTACTATTTGATATGGGTTTAAATTCACAATTATGGGCAGCATACAATGGGTTCTTTGATTTGGTAAAATAGATCACAGCAAAGGTGTGTGATGTTCCCATCAGTTTCACCTTGAAAGTCGGGAAACCGGACAATTGAACAGACCAGGGACATAACGTTGCCACTAAATTTAGGAAAGTCTCGAGGAAAAGAAATCGGACCCAATGTAGGCAGTATGGATGACATCTGGCGTCCACTAACTAAAACGAAATGATAAGTGGTCAAATATTTGTTTTAAATAGCATGAGACAGAGTTCACAAATTCTTTATGTAAAAATGGTAAAATCAGTTTAAGTTAGTTAACGTGTTTGACACATCGAAACTTACCCCAATGATGTATAGCTAAAATACCATTAAACAATTTCAGTATTCTAAAAGTGAGTTATGTTGTAATATAGAGTATGTTTTTTTATGATATCTCAAAAATTGATTTCGACACATAGTTTTAGTTAGCAGATGGAAGACAGGCCAAAGAATAACTACTGATTATCTTATATATTATGAGTATTATATGATGTCTACTGATTGCGTGGAATACATTTTAGAAATTAATAAGAAATAAATAGACGCCAAGTACACAAAATCATGAGCAAAAAATTCAAGTAATCGAACAGTAGGTACAGTTCCAAATCTTTGCCAAACATAAAGTTAAGAACAAATTTATTGTACAAAGCATGGGCAGATGTTATCTAACTTTCTTTATAAATCTCTAAAGCTTTTTTCTAGGAATGAAATCAAATAACAAGGATTTAGATTAGCGCGTTATTTTCCGTCGGAAAGATTTATACAATACACCCTACGTGAGTTTACTTTCTTTGTGTCACAGTGTAGTTCCGTAAACTGATGACTATGCCAAAAGAGAAATACCTGCTTTGTCACTGCTGTTTTTTGATAAATTAAAACTTCTTGTTATTCTTTGCAGGCGTCTCCATGCAAAATTTGGCCTGAGTAATTACCATGATTTCCACCAAATCAGCAATCTTCAGTACAATGACTGTAATAAATCGAGTTACTGACCAACATTCCAATAGCTGGATATTGGCTACCGTCGTCTTTTGATACTGACTATAATAATTATTCGCCGCTTCTCAAACATTCTATACCTGGGAGGTACTAAGTTTCCTTATATCCTTCAATTTGTTCAGTGTGCTCTGCCAATATCAATATTTCTTTGTGATGAATACAGATTAGAGCAATATATCTAGACTATCTCCAGTAATACAGCAAAGGCTTTTAATAGTCAAATTTACTCCGCCAATCTTCAGCAACTTGCACCGAAATAAAACTTGGGAACAGTTTAAATTGCTTTTTCAGGCACTGCGTCTGTTCGTTGGAAACTACTAACAACAGTTCACGATAATAGCCTTAGATCAACTTTAAAACGTATTTTGTCTTGCTACAGACTTAACAGATTATTTACGCACGTTTTAAAGTCAAATGAGGTACCAGCATTATTTATTTGAATATCAACTGTAATAAAAGTTTTCGTTTCATTACATTTTATGCGGCTTTGTTTATTTCATTTTGGAGTTTGAAATTTATTTGCTCATTCGTAACACAATTTCAATGTTTGCCTTTGTGTGTATTCTAACTTTTCTTATATGCATGTTTCATTCTGTTTATTTATTATGTTTGTGCTTTTCATATTAATTTCATCTCAGACCAATGTTTAATATAGGCCTCTGAAAAAACATTTGCATGGCAAACGGGATCATAACATTTTGAACCACATCTGGCATTGATGACGTCACTATTGCCATTTTACGTCACAGGTGAATCGATGGGCATAAAATTCCCTCGGAGCTACAAAACCGAACAGTATCGCCAACGAAAACTATCACGTTTTAACTATCGCAACCGTTACACAACTTTATTGGTCAGTTTCACCGAAATCCCGAAGGAGCGCTCACTTCAGAAGAAGTTTTAAAATGGTATTTTAAAAACGTGGAATACAATGCGCCATTGTATTTGGTAGGTAACTGACATAGTATTTTTCGGGAAATGTAATACTTTTTACCGAAAGACGGATTAAGGATACACACCTAAACAAAACCTGTATCAAAAGCAGTTTGCGAGGAAACTATAAGCTACGAATACACTTTTTTCTCTTTCTTGCAAAACAAAGACATTAGACTTGTAATTATGTGTCCATATCTCTCTCTCTAGGTATAGTAAATTTCAAACATAATTTTACTATTCTATTTCTGAAGTGAAAAAGCAACAATCCAACTACCCGATGCCTATAGTTCCTTGAACTGCGCAGGTGAGGTTCAGGTTTTTTTTACAAAAATGTATCCCCTACCACAGACGAATCAAAAGCAAGCAAACGCTAATCTGTTTCAGTTTAAACTTAGAATACAGTTTTCTACAAGCTCATCAAAGAACAAAAAGATTGAAGAGCTCCTTTTACTGTTGAGGTTTTTTAACAGGGATTAGTGTCTTTCTTTTTTTCGTTTGTTAAGTTTTGTATCTTGATGGTCTTGACGCGTGCTGCAGCATCCATGATTTTGGCACAATTCTATCTCTCATTGGTTTTGTTGACGGAGTCTATAACTACAACTGCATTGCAACTGATAGGCGTGTCGCTTACCACCAGGCGAATGACTAGTTCGTCCTCTCATTTGGCATTATAAAAAAACTACGGATAAGCCTATAAGTATCCAGAGGCTGAAGACAATACATGATGATAATCAAAATGCAGCGGAGAGGAGGAACATCCCGGGGCACAAATTGATAATTCTTGGACATAGAAATAGTGGAGTTGGACTTGTGGAGTATCGCGCTATTTTTTATATGTGATAATAACATTCCTAACAACTTTTATTCTTGTATAATTTCTTGACAAATTGATACTTTCGAAGAAAAAAAAAAATTTTTTTTTCTCCGGGAAATATACATTTTATTTTTTATCTCAAAATATACGAAAATGTTATGTGCGTGGGTTACTTACAGTACAGTTCCAATAATTTTCTATGTAGAAAAAAATAATCCGTCTGCATGTACTTGCGGCTTTGTAAGTAAAGGTGCGGCAAAATTGGCAACTTTTTAATGTACTTTTTTAACAAAATACATGAGCTTCAACTTAAGAAAAAATAATTTTAGTGTAATTCAGAGAGTGTTATAACAATGAAATGAAATCCACGTAGAAACTAGTATATTGTGTTAAAAAATAAATAACAAATCTAAAACTGAGCCACCTTTTTACTCATAAAACCGCAAGTACCTGCAGTTGGATTATTTTTTTCTTAATAGAGAATGATTGCACCTATACTGTAAATTAACCACACACATTACATTTTTATACATTTCGAGATTCGAAATCACATTCAGTGTATTAATTTATTCACTTAGGCGCGTCAATTATTTGTAAAACGAAGTAATGTTTTATATTACTTAATACATTATACTGGTAATACTTATTACCATTAGTTTATTATTACCTAATCTTTATATCTAATGTTCGTTATACAGAAAGTTTATTATACATATTGAAATTATACCTTTTGTTGTTATACCTCTTATTGATTATATTCAATGAATGATTATATCCTTATAAATTATATCAAACGTTGTTACACTAAGTGAAAATAGATTATTTGTTGCTATATTTTTCATTATACACCCCCGCAAGTGTTGTTCGACAGTCGGACGTTTTTTGTTGGATAAACTTTTTGTGGACCGTGTTAATTTACTCACTATACTTGTTAGGTTTCCGGAGTTTAAATTGAAATCTAAAATTATCTAAAGTCTAATACTGTCTAAGCCCATGGAAGTATGTTTGCAGGTTCAGAAGTAAATTAGCCGAAACTAAAATTGGTACATCGGAAATTCTATCAAACAAAGTTTAACAAAACTTTACGCGCTCTCAACCGTGAGAAGTTGGCAAGTGGTAAGTGCTATAGTGTTTTAACCTATAAAAGCATATTTGAATATTGGAGCGAGTACAGGAGAGATATAATTGGTATTTTCAGATTTGAAGTCAAACTTTTATCTTTCTAGAAAGACTTATTATACAGCACATTAAATATATTTTATTTTCACACACTCACAGCCCCGCACTGGGAAGACCCTGTATCGCGGGTGCCGTACAAATATTTCTTCCGCCCGGAAATAGAACCCGGGACATCTGCGTGGTAGCACAGCATGGTAACCGTTCGGCCTCGGAGGCAGTTAAATCATAACAATACTTTGTTCATAATGGCAACTTCTCGTCTTCCAGTTAGATTTAAGTGTCTTGGCTGCGCCAGTAACCCAGAATGTAAGTCTGTACCTATTTCCCTGTTATATGTCGTATCTTGACGAAAATAATTTAGGATTTTCAATCATCCTTACAATAGGTACATTTATTCACGTTTATTCCGCTGCGGCCAAAGTTGAAAAGGATGACATTGTTTTTTTTTACCTGTGGTTTAATTCAATATACAAGCTTTGTGTGTGCGTGTCAGGTTCTATTGAATCTACGTATCTCCGAAACCAGCTATCAGCTTTTGGCTAAATGAGATCGCATCGATTTATTTCTTTTCCGCATGTGCCTAACTTGTAATATCGGCCATTAAAGCGCTTTTTATTCAGTCCGTTCAAGTTTTTATTTTATTTCATGGAGCATGTTTCTTTCTTTAATCTTTTCTTACCCCATTCAATCCTTTAAAAGTACGTACCGTGTGTGCACTTGAAACTTAATGTTTGTAGCTGAGCGCTGTTTATTTTCTTTTCTGTCTCAAAAGAAGTTGGATCCGCGGTTCCGGGGCTCGGAATCGTAAAAAGAGTCCATGTTTTTGTGAGAGCTCCACAGCTTCAAAGTTCTTTGACGACTGTGATCTGAGTTTTGTACTAAAAAATAGAGCTTTTCATTTGTATTTTAAATCTACACCAACCTCATTAAAACCACTATAGAGCTCCCTAAAAACAAGAAGTAACAACGTCCATATGGATTCAAGTCGAATTTCAAATTTAAAAGTATCTTTAGTCTATGTGTAAGTAAATTACACCACAAATCATAAAATTCACTCATACTCCTTCATATGAAAGACTTTTCTGAAAACAAGAACGTGTAATAAATTCTATAAAGGTTTCTCTTCGAAAACCAATATTCGTTCACATATTTTGTGATTTATATTAAATATTTTTGAATATAGAAAACGTTAAATGGAGCACTTCTATGGATTTATATCAAAGGGTTACTTTTTACATTATTTAACAAAGTACTTTTTCTACAACTCTGTTATTATTGTCATGTTTCTGCTTAGGATCAGTATTATAGTATTTCTATTTTGAACATTTTTATGCCATGATAGTTCTAAACTTCGTAAATGACAAATTTGGAATATCTATATCATCATCAGCTTACACACATCCACTGTTCGACATAAGCCTCCACGTGAGCACGCTAATTCGTCCAGTCCGATACCGCCCGCATCCAGCCGTTGCCCACCACCACCACCTTTCTCAGGTTGTCCATCCATCTTAAATAATAAATATTAGAACCACATCGCATATGTTGCTCCGATCCATCAAGTATATAACCAGAAATAGAGATGAAATGTCATTTAATTTGTTTGAAAACTATTCTGCCACATCATTACTGTGACAACTGCTCTCCGACTGGCTAGCCGTTCGGCTAGGGTTCGAAACAATTGGTGGGTGTCGTCAATGGGTGTCAACTGTTTCACTTCAAATCGACCAGTTGAGCTTTGCTATAATGGACGAAAATTGCAAAATTACATATTTAATATTTAATTACCGATGAAATGTGATTCCGTTTGTTTTGTAATTAGATGTTTTGCTGTTTTTCCCACACCACCGAATAGAACAGCACGGCATTTTTAGAGATATTATCTTTATTACAATAAATACAGAATATTTTTGGAATATACGGAGACGTACACACAGGTCAGTAGCTGGCCTGTCTATTTCAGTGCAAACGAGAGTTGATATTTATAAGAGCTGTATCGCTAATGTGTTACCAGGAATATGTGGCCCTTATTTCGTCTCTATTTCTGGTTATATACTCGATGCTCCGATCCCAGAATATATATAATAGTTATATAATTTAGAAACAAAGACGGTACCACACACACCCAGATCCGAGACAATATAGAAAAGGTAGTTTTTCTGCATCGAGTCGCCATTTTGCTGCAGAACGCAGTACATTACGTTTAATACCTACAAGGATCTTATTATATAGACGTTGGTAGGGCGTATATAATCGAAAATAGTATGCGTATAAGTTATTATATACTAATAATAATAATAACGCACATACTCAACATAGCCCGTACTAGGGAAACCCTGTGTCACGGGTACCATGGACACACACACGGACAACCACAAATTACGCCCAAACTCACGAGAGAAATAATCTAGGACATGCAAATATTTCCTCGATCGATACCATGGACGAAGTCAGCATTGTGCAGATCGGCAAATCCAACTTCAACGAGGATGAGATTTGTAAGATTTGCAGGATACTGTTGTTCGAGAGCCTCGGCAAAGCTGAGAGGATGCCATCTCGCCGGAGGGATGGAGGCGTGAAGAGCGTGTGATAATATCCTGGACAACGTGTTTACATTCGTAGCGAAGGAGCTGCACAAACTGCCCCCCGTCACGTTCGACCACATCGATGTTACCACTGCTACTGCTGAAGGATGTCACTTCCCTGAAATCAAGCCTTGCCGAGTTGCAGTGTAGATTGAAGGCTTCAGATAATATCATAAGTGAGCTGCGTGCCCAAGTTGTGTTATTAAGCAACGCTGCTTCGGTATGTAGGTCATCAGAAGTCTCTAATGTAAACACGCGTTGTGGGGCGCAAAATGCATCCATCAGCAGTGTCGAGTCGGCACAAATGGTCACGTCATCGATCGCTGCTGCCGTCGCGCGTGATGCGCCGAGTCTTGCTGCCCGCGCCTCCGCCCCGGCGGAAACGTCACGCGTATGCATTATAGCCCTTTCACGTGCATACGCTGTTGTAGCCAATTCTACGAGCCGACCCGCCACTTCGAAAATAATCCCCGTGTGCCCGTCTACGACGTTGCAAAATCAAGAGGTGGTGAAGAGGAAGCCCAACAGCCGCAACCTGTGTGGTACAGCACCGACAGGATCGAACTTTTTGCTCCGTTCGCCAACACCGACGACGCTGCTGTACCTGTCGCGACTACATTACTCCACGAAGTCTGAGGTGATAGTGGAGTACATCAAGCTAAAATCCAAATACACCCTGAGGGTCGAGCGGTTGGAGTCCCGCCACAACGTAAATTTTAATTCGATTGTGGTGAGAGCGCCGACCGAACATCTGTCGACCTTCATGAAGGAAGATTTTTGGCCGAAAGATGTCATGTATCAGCGATTCCGTGGCCGGTTACCTGACACCAGATTGCGCCACACGTAGCCGACAAGTGCAATACGTGTAGATTAGTTGTTTAGTTTATTTAATTGTTATATTACATTGTATGTATGTGAATCCTTAAAGTATATGTTATATGGGTCATGTGACCTGAAATAAATGTCAAATAAAAGAAAATAAATTGTCAAACAAACGCTAAATAAAAATAAAATTAACTTTATCTTTAGATCCGGAACGCGTATTAATTCATACGCACGACGCCGTATGGCCAAAGGCTCGGAACGCGCATGAGTCTGTGCGCCCGACCATTCAAGAGAATCAAGCAAGAGGATGATGTGCTCTTTAGGTTGACTAAAACACTTAAAATACAACATTTCAAAAAGTATTATGTATTCATCAAAGGTCAAAGGTCGCGGGATCTAAGAGGACATAGGGCTTTTAAACAGATATGGTCAGGTAAGAAAAGGGTACCAGTGAAGATAAATCTCATGGAAACTTATTACGATATTACATTTATATTTACAGCAGTAGAGCTCCTTGTGTTCGTCTAGGCAATAGACTTGTACCTGATCAGTCTTTAGTGGGAGCGATCCTTGTTAGTTCAATCGGTCAACTGAACTAGGTCGGTCTTCTAGTTCATTTAGTTCATCTAGTTCCTTAGTTAGTTAGTTCGTGTTGTCCTTGCTCGGAATTTAAACGAACGCTCCAAACTTAATTTTATTCACATGAACTACTACGGACTTCTAGTATAATAGTCTAGGTCAATATTACACTGTATTAAATATTTAAAAATACAATTTGAATGGAATTGGTACTATTTGATGTTCCTTCATATTTTACAGGTTTAATGACTGTCATTCTAACTAAATATCCGTGTTTTTACAAAATAAAAATTGTAGTTACAATGGCGTGCTTAAAAATCAATACTTAGGTACAATTATTTCATATAGTCTTACACGTAGGTTGATATTATACATACAGACACCTACCACACCTATCAAAAATATGAGCACCTACTTTTTTGCTTATATATACATAATGTAGATACATATTAGAGACTTAGAACGAGCTGGCAACGTTCAATCGTGCATCCCGCTCGAACTTGTAATAGGGGTTAAAGTATGAAATTGCCGATTTGTACTGAAAATCTAA
>NW_020655929.1:172263-177155 GCF_003589595.1 Hyposmocoma kahamanoa
CGAGCATGTCATGGATAAACCTACACATTCAATGAAGTTTGACAAACTTTAACCCCTAATATTAAAAGTAGTGAAAGATCGCTATTTGTCCCGCTCACACCGTACCTCCTGTAAAAAAAAACAGGTGAACTATCAACGCAGACAGTTCCAAGTTCGTACTGAACTAAAAAGAACGATGAACTGTAAATAAAAAATTAAAAGTCATAAAAAATTTTACCCGCTGTTCTATCCGATCTTCAGGGAGAACTAGCTTTTTTCTTATTGAACAAAAATTTGTATCAAACAGAAACGAGGACAATCACGCAATCCTGTCTCCAGTTGTCATTCAAATAGCAAGCAGAGTCGCGTAAATCTAACTCTTAATTATCGACCGATAACCACCAATTAAACAGTCAGACGTAGCCAGGGAGTTTGCGGTTACAACGAACTTGTCGATCCATTAGTGAGTCTGCACTCTGTCTTTCATCTTCATTGCTACTATTCACTTTTGCTTTGTCAATTATCTATTAAATCCTGGATTCAGGTACGACAGCCTATGAGCTATATTGATAAAGGTTTACCTGATTTTTTTCCAATGTTGTTTGTTCATCATCAAAAATGGATTTGGATAATATTGAACTGGACATTGGGCGATATGGAAGTGAATAGACTTTGTGAAAAGATGATCGCTTCGCACAGTCTATGTTGTTCTTAGTCTCTAATTTCTGATGGGTTCGAACCCCGGCCGAGTCAGTGTCAGCCATTAGCGAGTCAGTCACTAACTTCTCTATATTGTCTCGGGTCTGGGTGTTTGTGGTACCTTCGTTGTTTCAGATTTTCATAACACAAGTGCTTTAGCCACTTACTTTGGGGTCAGAGCGACGTATGTGATGTTCACAAAATTTTCAACCGGGTGTAACTGCTTTTTATTTATGTTAGAACAGAAGAACAGTGAAACCTTATTACTGAACAAGGTTCTTGGTTCTTATTCTAGGCCATTCTGAGTATTTCCAAACTTATAACGATCAAATTGGAATAATGTGTTTAACAATGAAGGAAAAATAATACGTAACCAATATTCCATTGGTTATCTATTCCTTTATTTCATAGGTTATCATTCATATTGGTTACCTATTATTTTGAAACAATAAATAGCTTTGGACAGGGGGTCGCTTCGGGGAGCTGATCCGCTCCGAGAAATGTACTATATATGAAATATTTATTTATTATAATGGAATACAATATTTATATGTTTAAAGAGGTCGATCTAAACAGAGATCGCTGACAACTCGATGGTTGTGGTAACAAAAGATAGCGCTAGTGCAAATGCCAATCCGATGCAAAACGCAAGGGCGGTAGTGGGGGTTGTCTCAGGGAGGACACGTACACGTTTGAACCTACTACCTTTCTACCAAATACAGATATAGAAAGTGTCAGATAGTACAATAGTACAACAAAATTTTAAAGTTTATTTTTGATAAATTTATTTCCACAAAATCATGGAACATAAGTTGTTGTTTATGATGTTAGTCATTATAGTTCTGCGAGGAAATCAGTATTTTATAAATCGCTCTATACTAAAAACTATATTAAAAAAAAGATAAAACTAATGACAGAAAATAACTCATAGCTAAAGGTTGCTGCAATAATGAAAGCACCACATTAACAAGGGAGGAGGTTGTAATCCGTACGTCACTAAGTTCATATCCCAGTGAAGTTAGGGATACAACCATTTAGACCGGACCTGTGAGACATCCATGAGGATTTCCATCTTTCTAAGCAAAAAAAAAACAAAAGAGAAAAGACAGGGGAACCATTATCATTGATTCAAAGATGGAATAAACACAGAAGATTATTTCTTTCCGACTTCTTCTTCTTCGATCCAACTGGAGGAATTCGTAAAATATGCTGGCTCTATCCGTAGCGCACCCGGTAAGTGCGGTAGCCACGTTGAGGCAACAGACAATGGTTCGGAATTTTAGAAGGAAGTTGGAGTATATTTACAAAAAATAGCTGAATATCATATCATCATAAAAATAAAGGCAGGAGAATCGTCAATCTAATCGCATCTGGCCAAATGGAAATGTTAATGATAAAACATATTCCCAATAAAGGAAAGAAATATATTGACACAGTGCATATAAAATTTTAAAGTATGTTAAAACTAAAAGGCAACATGTCCCAAAGCGAACAACACTAAAAAGGTTTATTACACGAAAAAAGGAGCACTCGAAACGGGCGACAAAAATGCTACAATAGGCGCGAAAACAATTTGCCACAGCGCGAGGCCGTTTAAAGAACAAAAGAGAGCAGCAAATGGCTGTTTTGTAACTCGGAGATAAGTTGGTCACACCTTAGGGGAGAAATCCGCGGGACAAATGATTTATGTGTTTTTATCAGGAAGACAGTGAATGTTAACGCGTAATTTTCCCACCCTTCCTCCGCTTAAAATTAATAAAATAAAACAAATATTACAAGCTCAACTACAGTCACAAACACCACCACCAAATATACACGACACGTGTTTCGCCTCTCCACGAGGCATCATCATGGGCTGGTGATTACTCGACGCTCGGCCGAAGAATGAGCTCGTTCAGAACGGTTGATATATTTATACCCCGCTATCCAAGTGTTTGTTTTTGTTGAAACCCGAAAATACCCGAAGAAAAGGTGATGCAAAATTCATTTGTTCATTTATTATACAACCCCTGTTGTTATACATAATCATTTTTATCTGTTCTAAGACACCCAGTCGTAGTTCTTTTTCGCAAAAATGTAAGATTTCATAAGAATCTGGTAAAATAATAATATGTTTTGTTTCTAATAAATGTTTAGCGAAATTGGACCTATCTGGGTGCTTATTCCTAAATGAAAAAACATGCTCTTTATATGTAGTTATAAAATTACGCCCTGTTGGACCTATATATACACAGTTACATATGTCACATTTGAGCTTATAAACTCCTGACTTGTTTCTGCCATTGCAAACATGACACCATAAAAAAATCTTTAAGTGCTTCACAGTTAATATGAACGTTGTATCATTTTGTGGAGAAACAAGTGATTTTGTATTGTAGAAAAAAAGATACTTAAAGAATTGAGAATTCAATAACGTACTTTCATCAAAGTACGTATTCAAATGCAAATAACAAATGAAAATCGTGTTTGAGAAATGTTAGTCAAAAGTGAGATTATTTTTGAAATTTGCGTAGTCAAAGGTATGAAAACAAAAATCATTCGGTTCACTCAATTGAAGTTTTTGTAATCGATTAGTAAATCGAATACTTCAATGTCAATCGAACAAAGATTTCGGAAATTTTAGATTTGCCTACTTTTATAGGTCATGCAAGAACAACCACTAGTAGTCAAAGTAAACTACACCATGTAATAATCCTACATATAAAATGTAAAATATCATCAGTCAGTATCGAAACATATTTTTTGTTAGTTATCAGCAGCGAAATTGCAACAAGAACTGTTATTCCAACAAATTGATTAATTCTATTAATGAATTGATTTGTAGTTAGCAGTACAACTGGCCATCAATAAACTGTTCCTCGTCGGGTCCGTGACCTGTTGTTTGCTTCTTTTGTATAATGGTTTGAAACGAATTACAATCAAATAAATTATTATGCATAAAGGTACATGAAAGAGTCAAATTCATTTATTTTGCGACATAAAAAAATAAATACAACATTATGAATAATGAGAGGCAAATGAAGCAAAAAAAGGCTGACAAACTAATGAGCACGGTCTGTGACAGTAATTGAAAACTTTATTTTTGTATCTGAATGAGACTCACAGGTCTACTCATTTTTTTAATTTTTTTTGTTGCCTTTAAGATGGAGACGTCTTAGTCAATCTGTCATATCATCTTACTAAAGGACAAATCAAGATAATATGATTCAGTTTATTCGCGGTACGCCAAACTTGAAAATTGTAGGAAAAGTTGAGTTGAAAATATTATTCAATGAAAGTACTACGAACAGTCATCTTCCAAACAAACGTACAGCATCCTCAACAATTATTTTTATTTCCATCGGTTGAGGCTGAAAACATGAGGCTGTGTATAAGCAAAAAAAAACTGTTTAGAAAATTATTTTAAAATATTCTTTTTTTTTGTAAATATCGAGTTCGTAGATAGTCGCGATTATAACACATTGGCAATAAATACTTATGTTTTCGGATCTAAATCGCGTCTATTTTTATTTTTCATACAAACCAACATTTTGGGTCTCTTTGCAATAAACAAAAGGTACGCGATTTTCAAAATGAATTTTCTTTATTATTATCTCAAGCGACGGGACGAGCAAGTCACACGCAGTGCCATTGAGAGCTTTAAATCACAAAGATCTGAGGAGCATTGCTACAGCGCCCGTCACCCTGAGACATAAGTTGACACGTCTCAAGTGCCTGTAATTTCGCCAGTACCTCACCCTTCAAAAGCGAAACGGCAGAAATAAGTAAGGTAACAGTCTTTCTGTGGAAGAATTCTCTCACAAAGAGCTCTACTGCTTGTAAAAATAGGTAGTTTATTTGCAATATTTGTAGCAACATTAAAAATACACAGATGATAATTATGATGGTCTACGGCTACGCAGCTACGAAACTGTCCCACGTATGTGTGCACGTGACGTAGAGGGTTACGATTATCAGCTACGAACGAGGCTACGAAACCTGTCAAACAAGTGGAAGCAGGTGGCGTAGGCACAACCTTGCACGTAACCCAGCAGACCAGTCAGTCACGTCTCAAGAGAGTCCCACGAGTGGAAGTCAACTCGGAAGCGAGGTAGGCAAAGGACCTTTAGCTGAGGAATATCCTCTCACTTATACAAAATTCCACGTTCCATGTCATTATTTGCTGTGAACACAGACCATTTGAACAGTTTGATAGCGCGTTTTAACTCGATCCC
>NW_020655929.1:177165-206091 GCF_003589595.1 Hyposmocoma kahamanoa
CTTCCCGTGAAAGATCATTAAAATATATGTGTAGGTTAAAGTTTATTGCAGACTACATATATTTAAAAATGAAACGGAAAAATTATATTATATTTCTGGGTAAGGACTATTTTGGTCAGAACTAGCTTACATAAAGTTGGTCTCATTACTGTTAAGTACATAGCTTTCATTGTTTCTTACAGATTAAGCTCCGCTGCATACGCAGTCCGCAGAATACGTGAGCTTACCGATGTTAGTACTGTTAGACTAGTTTACTTTAGTTACTTCCATAATATAATGTCCTACGGGATTCTCATGTGGGATAAAGCGGCAGATATTCAAACCATATTTGTATTGCAAAAACGAGCGATTCGTTCTGTGTACCGTCTAGGCTCTCGGGTTTCTCTCAGATAAAAGTTTAAGGAGACTGGTATCATGACTGTGGCATCACAGTACATTTACTCAAATATTTTATATGCCCGTAAAAATATATGTACATAATTTCAATAAGAAAGAAGATATCCATAATATTAAACTAAGAGCTAAGTTCAAACTCATGGTACCACGATTTCGTTTAACCAAGGTAAACAACTCTTTTATGGGGAACTGTATACGTTTTTACAATAAGATTCCGGAGCATATATTAAGTTTATCATTTCCTAAGTTTAAAAACTACATTAAAAATATTTTGATCGACAAATCATATTACAAAATTGAAGACTACGTGTTAGATAAAGATGTATGGAAAGACGACATGGCTCCAGAACCCACACAAATTTGATTCAAAGTGTATTCCATAGCATTGAAATTTATTTGAAAAGAGAAATCCCTAGAGTTTCTTGTTCGTTCTTCTCAGGGAGGTCAGCGTAGTGAACGAGCAGTAGCTTAAATGTGACGTTTTCAAGAGTAAATTTATTTTACCTATGGAATAAATAATCTTTGACTTGACATTGACTTTACAAAATTCAAATGACGGTTTTATTGACGTGTAAAAATCAAATTTTACGTTCAGTAATGATAAAAACTTGGATTTCACATTTTTTAAGTTACAACACTGCAACATTGTAATAGCAGGGCGACATTTAAAATAATAAAAAAAAAATCTAAGACAAAATAATACGGTTTTGTTTAAGAACAATCCAGAACGGTAAAACAAATTTGTATACGAAAAATAAAAATATAAAATTTTATCTCTGCAGTGACGTGAAAAATGTGTAATTTTTAATTTCACGGTAACAATGATTTTGTAAAGCAAAATGGATTACATTTTCAACAATGAAGGATCCGAGCTCAAGCATCGGCAAACATTTGTAAGAGAAACGATTTATCAGGGCTTATTGTTACAAGACTCCTCGATATTTCATCTCTACCACCTTGAATAGAGTTGGACTTCAACGACACCGGGTAATAGTTACAGAATTATGAATTACTTTTTATAAAGAAACAATTCACATCAAAACAAACTGTAACAAATAGCAGTAGCATTTAGCAACAGTAGAACTCGTAGTGAAACAATTCTCCCAGGGAAGTACTACCACCTGATCTATTTTTGCCGTCAAACAACAATGTGAGCATTACTGCGTTCCAGTACAGTTTTAAAGAATAATGTGCTAGTGAAATTACAAGCATATGGGACTTGTCAACTTATGTCTCAGGGTGATGGGCGCAGTGGCGCAGCAGCAATGGACAGGCGTGTCGCTTGCCAACAGGCGCACGATTTATCTATCTCGTCACTTGGTTATTTAAAAAAGCAACTATTATTTGTAATGAATATTACACCTTGACTGTCATATATTTTTGGGAAAATATACCAATAGTTTATTATTATTAGTATTGACAAAAGGGCCAAACAAACATAAAGGAAAACTCCTGCGATCTGACTGGTCTAGAACCAGCGTTTGGACATCTAACCGGGGCTATATGTATCAATAATAAAAATAATATACAACACAAGTTAGGTGTACTACTGGGAGTAAACATGTCGTTGTTCGAGTAACTGCACGCCAGCAATTGTAACGTAGTCGCGTCAATTGCAAACTGCAATTTCACAATATGTGAACTCAAACTCAGAAACTTGTATCCTTAACAACATTACCATAATATAATAAGACAATTATATGGTAACTCCATACAAACGTTGCAGCGCGGCGTGTATGTGCGCGCGCTCGCTGCGTGCCGTGGACGCACACATTGTCATAATCTCGCGACCCACTTGCGTTGCACGACACTGGTCGTCCCGACGCATCTTTCTTTTTATGCGAATGTGTGCGTTTATACACGGCACGTAGCGGCTGCGGACACGTACATACAAACCGCGCTGTTACTTTGTACAAAGTTACCATACTTCTCAAACTTTGCAATTACCTACATTACATTACCTTAAACGATAAAATTCATTTTAAATTTTTTGTTGTTATAATTTACTTATGTAATTGAGCTGGAGAGGTGTAAGTAAAAGAACACATTATACATTTTTAACTGACTTTAAAAAAGGAGGAGGTTCTCAATTCGACTCGAAAGTTTTTTTTGTATGTATGTTATGCGATAACTCCGACATATGTGAACCGATTTTGATAATTCTTTTTTGGTTGGAAAAAGAGTACCTCAGTATCATTCCCATCTAATTAAGAAGTTATTTTATGTAAAATAGGAGACAACGAGTAACCGAGTCACTTGGTGGAAGGTGATCGTCGGCTATGGACATCTACAACCTCAGAGAAGCTGCCACGCATTGCCAACCAGTTGACTTGCCTTTTTGGAAGAACCCCATATCATAGCGCAAATAAAATGCTTCAGGAGGGAGACCATTCCACACCTTGCAGGTTTGAGGAAAGAACTAACGTGATGCCCGCATGGTCTGACAATGCTAGGCATCAAGGATGTGAGGATGGGCACTTCTCTTTTGTTGAGAGATGCGATGGTGCAAACGTGACTGTGGCACCAATTTGAAAAATTCCTCTGAGCACCCTTTGTTATAAAGACAGTAGAAAACACACGGCGAGCTACTTCATAAAATTGAATCATATAGATACATAAATAAAGTTACTTTAGTACACTAGTCAATAGACTGACTACTACCCAACTCTAATCCGACAAGCGTAATGATGGCCATTTCGACAAGCCTTTTGCCGAGATCGTGTGTTCAGGTACAGAGTACCAAAATGGCACAATATTGTAACATAATGTTAGGTAAATTACACGGCAATGAGGTATGACGTTGGGGCTAACTGTACACAATATTTTGTATCAAAAAAAACCGAAGCTACGTGGTTGTAAGTACTTATGAACTGCTTCACTTGTAGTTCTATACTATTATTCGTAATATGATGGCGTATCTACAAGTAAAGAAATAGTGGTGTTTTTGCAGTAAGCTCACGTTGAATGACGATGTTTTCAAGTCAATGCAATGCCCAAAGAACAACTCTTTATTGCACAAAGAAAAGATACATGAAACACAAGTTATAAAGGACATATACAAAGGTGAGAACAAGAGAGAGAAGGTTATCTCTAGAAGAGATCTCTTCCAGCCAACCCTAGCCTAGGTGAAAAATGAAGTCATGAACCAACGGTGGACACAAAAGGTGCCTTACACAACATTTCGCTCACTATAAAAAAAAAACATATATTTATCCACTCCTGTATTTCAACTTGTACGTTATAATTTCATATACCATATCACAAAGGAACTTGTTTTAGTTCTGAATCAAAATTTTATTGCGTATGGTACTCGCTGCTGAACTGACAAATTCCGTTATAATAATAACAATAATAATAATAACTCCTGTCGTCCCTGAAAGAAACCCTGTGTCGCGGGTGCCATGGACACACACATAGACAACCACAAATTACACCCAAACTCACCAGAGAAATAAATGTAGGCCGTACAAATATTTCTCCCGGCCCGGGAATCGAACCCGGGGACCTCTGCGTGGCAGTTCGGTATGGTAACCGTTCGGCCAAGGAGGCATTTATTTTCAATAACTGCCTCCGTGTAAGTAAGGTAGTCTGTGCACAAAACTATAACGAGTTTCAAAATAATAACGTTCTATTGATCGCTAATAATATAATATTGACGCTACTCAAATGCTCTACTGCCTCCTGATTGGTGAAAATATAAGCAGCTTGACCAATCACGGATATTTCTATTCTTATCTCTTTGGTTTTTTTTTGTTTTGTAGCAGTTATTTGGCTTTCGTTTGAGTTTGTTGCCGTGAATTGTAAACAAAATATATATTAAGTATCGGTTTCTTTATTTTAATTTATTCGTAGAAAAAGTATGTATGCAATTTTTACATAATTATGTTTTAAAATCTCGGACCCATAATACTGTTTTAGAAAACGTATATTTTATAGCTTATGCAAATTACAAAAAAAGTAGAAACTTGTGAAGTAATTTCTTTCACCTAATTTATTCAAACAAGCGTAGATTTAGGAAAATGCAAAGTAAACTTAATTTAAATTCTGCCCTAATACAAGCTCACATTGTCTCAATTTAGTATACATTATGTTTTATTTATATTTGTATGATATTAAGTGACGAACGCCTGAAGGTCATCGACACGGTCGGTAATAGTTACATTGCAACTTGGAGCTTTAATTCGCAAATTTTATCAGAGTGGCACTGTCAATCCGTCACCCCGAGACATAAAGGTGTTAAATCCCATTTGTATTTTTTTAACGATATTTCTTCGCTGTCGGCGTGAGAAGCTTATGAAGTGACTTACGCACTCGAAGTTACTAGCTTTACTATTACTTACGCAAGTCCAGAGTCGACTAATTTATAGCTATATATAATTGATAGCTCTATATTAAAACGTAATCTTCTGTATTTTTCTTGCTGATAACCAGTGATCGGAATAGGTAGGTTTATTTACCTAAACTTCGATAAACTCAGACAGAAAATGACACTTCATTTTTTAATGCACTTAAGTGCATTAATAATTGACATTATTTGGAATAGTAAGGTAAAGTATATTTATCAAAATATAAATTTTTTTATTCTCCGAAAAAGTGGTTGCAGCAACTCTTTAAATAAATATAATCTACCTACTACATAACCTTTGGAAACGGGAATAAACGCGTTCACATACGAATAGATATTTTTTACACCTACCTAGTTTCCCGAGATTTCGGTCAGGTTGCACCGAAACATTCCTTCTTCCAAACATTCATTATTCCCGTTTCCAAGTGTTAGTAGAATGCAACGCGAAAGTTTAAAAGTACATATACTTACTACATATCCCAAATAACATCAATTTTAATCTACTTAAGTGATTTCCCGTATCCCTTAAAAATCCGGGACAAAAATGTAGTCGTAAAGCAGTCTCTACTTTTTATCTCTGTTCCCCGAAGTTTAGACAAATAAACTCTACCTATTCCGATCACTGTTGATAACGAAAAAGGAAGATGTTGTAGTGTATGTGCATTGTCTATGATTTGTCTCGAGCATACGTCACATGTGCGGGTGTGGAAGGAATCTGTCAGTCTTCGACCGTCAAACCGGAGGCACGCTGTTGCGTACGCGAGCCAAATACCAATACGCTATTACTTGTTGGAGCGGACACTACAGATATATTAAGCCCAATTACGTTTACTTCGTGTTTGACCGTATCGACACCATTATTTAACATGTGTGGGTTGTTTAAAGCTCCATGTCACCCACTAACAATTAAAAGCCCAAGTTGAATCAAACAGTTAGCTAGTTAAGAAGTCCCTTCCCTTTCTTCAAAGGGCTGAGACTTGGAAAACGCACAGTCACTAATGCCCTAAGATTTCTAACCGTGTCGTTACTAGTTCAGGGTAGTCATTAAATAGCTGTTTGAAACTTTTCTAATTAGGAGAAGCATTAATCTTGTTGACGGCCTGTGACTGGCACGGTGAGCGGAATTATACAAATAATTGGCTTCTAGAATATTCTATTGATCCTTTTGTTGTTTCCTTCTATTTTTGGAGTTAAACAACAACATTCCTCGACCTTAATTTTATATAGATTTAATTAATATGACTGGATTGATACTGTTTTATATATGACATTATACATTAGCAGCGGTGGTTTTAGCAGTTGCTTCTAAGTATTGAGGTGAGATAATCCCTGTGGCGGTATGTAAGTATGAATTTCTAAATTTTTTACCATAATCAAGAAAATCGTGATAAAATCTGCATATAGAGAAAAATGTTCACAACCCCTGGAAAACGTGTAAAGTCCCAAATCTGCATTGGGCTAGTAAGACGGACTGCGGTTTAAAACCCTCTCCTTAGAAGGTATTAGTTCCCAGTGAGTATCCCCTAAGTAACAGTAGAGAACCTTGTGAAAGCGTTCGTACAGGGAACTACGCCACCTTACCTATTTCTGCCACCAAGCAGGAATGTGAGCTTTGCTGCGTTTCAGCTTTGAAGAGTAAGGGTGCCAACGAAATTACATGCACGTGGGAGTTTACAACTTATGTTTAAGGATAACGGCCGCAGTGGCAGTACCCATAAAATCTTTGCGTTTTAAAAAGCTCTGAGCAACAATGCAATTAGTTCATTCGGTCATTTGGTATTAGTAAAAACAAAAATGACATCGTATAGTGAGTTGTTGATGGTATTGTTTATGTACTGTAGTGTTTATGTATATTCGATACTTCCAAGTAGAAAGGACCTGCAAAACAGAAATTTATAAACGTTTTGGTTAATTCCTTTTTAATTTTTTGAAAGTGTACGTATAAAGAAAACATATTTTTTGGTGAATAAATAATGAGAGTATGAATGACTCTATTACGTGAATAGGCGGAATAGGAGTCATCCATAGAGCATCGTACAAGGCACAGAAGACGGTACTAGACTGCGCGGAGTGTCATCCACGCAATGGATCTGGATGGAATGGAAAGATGACATTTTCTGCAGGAGTGCAACAGAAAATACACCATCAAAAAGAGAGGTGTATGATCAACCTATTTATAACGTCTCACTGCTGGACACGGGTCTCCTCCCAGGCGAGGGTTTTAGGCTATAGTCCTAGTTACTGAGAGTTGTGAACCTTCTTCGACGTGCAAGTTTCATAACGATGTTTCCCTTCACCGAAAAGCTTATGGTAAATTTCAAATTAAGTTTGCGAACGGAAGCTGTTTTGTATCAAAAATACCAAAAAACACATGCAGTAATTAAAGTTGAGTTGATGACTTTAGCATCACTTACAGCATTAATGATCGTAACTTTGGTTAGTCGTAAGTTACGTTAATTCGTACTCATCGGGACGATATTACAAAGTAACTCACGACTATAGTGTAGCATCGAAAGTGTAACGACTACCAAAATACAACTTACAAACAACTAGATACGATCCATACGTTATCCTACACAGTTAACATTTTCCGGTGGCATTAAGTTGAAAAATAGTGTACATAGCGCGTGGAACATCTACAAATAGCACACGCATATCGTTTTGCCGCATTGTAGGGCTCCCAATGCAAAATATAAAGTCCAACTGTTATAGACGCAAAAGTAAAATAAGTCGAATGAATAATTTATCATTTGCTTTGTAACGATAAAGTAACACTTTGTGAGGAAATTTAAATAAATCTACAAAAATCTTTTAAAATCTCCAGTCTTTATTGGCCCGAGTGGCGAGCAATGAACTTATAGATCGTGTTACGAATTTCGAAATCCGAAAACGACCTTATGTCCAAGATATAAGATATCGGATAACGATCTGAAAATGGAGTTGGATTGGACATATTGCAAGACGTGGTAAAAGACAGTTGGAATAAAGCGACTACCGAATGGTGACCAAGAAATGGATAACCATTTCTATAAAGAAACGTGTTGCGTCCAGTAGCGCGATAGGTGAACGACATGACCAAAGTTGCGGACCGTGAATGGGTCAACTAGCAAAGGATGATTGGGGACAAACAAACTCTACCCAATAGTGGGTGAAGTCGGGCTGTGGATGATGAAGATGATGGTGAACGATGGCGTAATAACAATACTACCTATAGCTTAATCACAATTAGTAGGGATTATTATTTCGATTGAAACAGGAGTTTATTATGCGGACTCTGGGTTAAAATCAATTACATTTCCGTTTAGCTCTTTCAGGGTGCTTCTATCAATGATATTTTAAAATAAGTATTACATATGATAGACAATAGGTGATGTCATATAACAAGAACAAACCAGTTACCTACTGATTCTTCTCAGGGGAATCAGCATTACGAATGAATAGTAATGTTTAATTTGAGTACCTTTATCAAATGTAATTAAGTTATCTGTGAAATTAAGATACCTAGAATGTAGTGGTGGTATAATTTTCTATTCATAAATTTAGTACCAGTAGACGTCATCGGTGAAATTACGGGTACATAGGATTTGCCAACTTATGTCTCCGGGTGATGGGAACGGCGGCAGTGCCCCTTGGACCTATTGTGATTTAAATCTCTGAGCGAAACTGAAACTGTTATGGACAATCGCGTTGCGTACGACAGGCGTGCGACTTTTTCGTCCCGTTACTTGGTATGATAAAGAAAAAAACTGTTATGTTGTATAATTATGTCATTGTTCTCACGAAAGAAATGATCTCGGAATTTTACATACATAATCATTGACTTACAATTATATGGACGTCGGGTCCGCGCTAAAAAGTGTCCGAACTTATAGGGCGTTAAAATCGTATACAAAGCGTCATTTACGCTTTAGTCTTCGTTTGTTCGACTGGCAGCGAAGCAAGCAAAATTAGACAGTACTGCGATGACATTACAATTTAAATTCAACGTTTTAGCTTATTCATATCCCTGTACATGTCACTACGTTTAAATAGGTTGACTTGGGACATTTTTTTCGTGGTTTTTGTATTAGACCCGTCGTCCATTTATTTGTAAGTCAATGTTTACATGTTACTACGTTTAAATAGGTTGACTTGGGACATTTTTTTCGTGGTTTTTGTATTAGACCCGCCGTCCATTTATTTGTAAGTCAATGTATATAATCCAACATATCGAGTTCCTAGGCTTTTTGCGATTGCTATTACATTGAAAATGAACCTTATTCTTATTTTGTATTCCAACATAAATTGCGTATTTATTTTTTCAAACAAACCACATTTCAGGTCGTTTACGTGTTTTGTAAAACAAATACCTACACGCGATATAGATCCGAAAAAAAAATTGTTTCCTTTCCGACATATTCAAACATTTTAGTGGACATTCTCAGATACTTGTACGAAAAAAGTCGAAGTCAATGTCAAATCATGTTTATTTCATAGGTAAGCAAATTATACTTAAAATCGTTATATTGATAAAACTTTACTGCTCATTCATAAGGACATTATATATTTATCATTTATAATATTTATAAATGATAAATATATAATGTCCATGATTTATAATATTTATTCAAACTTCTTAGATCGAAAATACCTGCAAGAGCTAAACGGGTCACTAACACAGTTTTTTGTCATCCAAGTGCGTACTTTAGAATAAAGTTTTTGTTTTATTTTTAAGCCTCGTAAATGGCAAATTTTGAATATCACCCGGAATCATATTACAGAAGCGTATATAATGCCCCTTAAAATAATTTGTGAAAAAAAAAAACGACGTACAGGAACGCTGAAGTCCAAGATTTTGGAACAACGTACACCTATAACATTTTTATAAAAAAATAAGGCTTGTCGACATGGCCATCATTACACTTGTCGAAATAGAGTTGGCAGTCTATTGACTAACATACTAAAGTAACTTTATTTATATATCCATAAGATTCAACTTTATGAAGTAGCTCTCCGTGTGTTTTCTACTGTCTTTATAACAAAGAGCGTTCAAAGGAATTTTTCAAACTGATGCCACACTCACGTTTGCACCATCACATCTCTCACCAAAGAGAAGTGCCCATCCTCACATCGTTGATACCTACATTGTCAGACTATGCGGATATCACCTGCAAGATGTGGAATGGTCTCCTTCCTGAGGCATTTCGTTTGCGCTATGATACAGGGTTCTTTAAAAAGGCGGATCAACAGGTTGGCAACGCATGGCAGCTCCTCTGATGTTGTCGATATGCGACGATCACCTTCCATCAAGTGGCTCATTTACTCGTTTGCCTCCCACTTTACATTAAACAACCGACCTCAAAAAATCGTGGAATAACATCTATTTGCCAAGGTTTGAAATCGGTTACCAGTGCGCGAAACCGGATTCATCTCCTAGTACGATATTTCCTTCAAATTTAAATGAGAAAATACTGAGGCACCCTCTTTCCAACAAAAAAAAAAAGCTAAATCGGTTTACAAATAATATAATGTTTTGGAGGTCTTGATTTACGTGTCAGAAAATTCTATAATCTAACCCTAATAAATTGCTTCCACCCTTTGAACCCCTAATCGTTTCGATGTCGGGGTGCACATTCACTCGAAAGATCCATCAAGTATACATTAAGCACTTCAAAATACAGTTACATAGACAGACGGGCTATTGTTAGTTTTGGTTTTGTCGAATTATCGTATAAAGCAGATTACGCCAAAAATTCTTATTTTCATTTTTGTTTGTCAGGAATGATGAATTGTTGTGATTTATTAATATAATTCCCCAACAGCAACAAACACACCAGCAAAGTTTTCATTTTTAACCGACTTTTTTTCTGTAAAATTAACAGTAAAATTGAGAACCTCCTCCTTTTTTGAAGTCGGTTAAAAAGAAAGATGTCACAGCCACATGTGGCATTTTATTTTCATTTAATTTCATTTTAAGTTCGTGTAAAAGAAGCCATGAAAGCATTGTCCTATTATGAAAACAAAATTTCGCTATGCAATTAATTATAACAGCCTTCGGATTGTTATAAAATGTTTAAAAGGTTTTTAAATGAACAAAATGTCTTTATTGTCTTTCAAAAAGAAAACTTAATCCACTTGCACTAAACTTCTTAAACCAATACTTGCAATGCAAAAACTTCAACTTAATACATTGTGTTATGATTGTCTTATTAATTTAAGCATAGGTTTAAGACATATCTAAGTTTAGTACAAGGGGATATTATACGGCAGACAGTTTCGTTTGTGAAAGTCTGGTGTCCATAATTGGATTGACCTGTGCAACAAGCTTCACCTCGGGAGACGATGTAAGACAGACATAAGACAAAGTGATAAGGTGTACTTAAGGATCAGTGGAGAAGAAATCCAGTCTTGTCGAGAGTCCATGGTCAGTGGAATTTTGACACTCGAAGTAGTCTCCGATTGGGGCGAAGCCAACCTTGTCACATTTAATGCTACCAAAACGCAGGCGTGTCTATTTTCCACAAAACGGAGACCCTTTCATTTGACTCCGACTTTTTGTGATATATCCATACCGATAGCCGACCGTCTCTAGCTACTTGGAATGGACCTGTCGTCCAATCTCAACTTCGGCAGAAGCATTGAATCCATGGCCAAAAATTCATTCAGGAAGCCTGGCATCCTTTCCAAGGTGAGTCATAACTTCACACCGAGACAGTTGCTTCAGCTTATACCAAGCACAAGTCCGGTCGTGTATGGAGTACTGCTCTCACTTACGGGATGGCTCTGCTAAATACCAACTGGCCACCTTGAACTCAATCGACAATCGTGGCAAGAGGCTTATAGGTGACTCGGAATTAGTAGAGGCAAAGCTGCAGAACCTTGAACAACGCCATAGAGTTGCTTGCTTATTGGTATTCGACAGGATATATCACGGAGAGTGTGCGATGGAATTGCATAATTTGATTCCGCCTTCCCCTATCCATCACGCGCGACTGTATCGACACAAACGTGCGGTTGCATCGATGCAATCGCCTATAAATCCCAAGTGTAGCGGTGCAATCGCGCGTTTGTATTGATGCAGCCGCGCACTTGGATCGCGTTTGCATCGCTAGGTAGGTAGAAGGTAAACGATTAGCAACTGCATCGCGTTTGCATCACTGCTACCCACTCACTCGTTTGGGTGCGCGACGCATATTATGTCATAGTGAAGTTCATCGCTATTTTATGTGTTTACATTATAAGCCGCGATATGGGGCGTGTAATATAAACATTTGAAAGTCGAGAACCAATTAAGCTACGGGAAAAAAAAAACATGAGCGATAAGAGCACGTAAGAAGCTTTCGTTTGGACTACAGTTATGATTGTAATTCGACGACTGACTTTATTTGCTAATTCTTTTCGTGCCGGTATTGTTTTGAACATGCTATAATTATTATACCTTAAATTTATATGTATTATAGGAAGGTATTTTCATGACCCGGAAATAACCCTTCAAATAACTAGTAGATTTGGTGGTTATTTAAAGAAAGCAAAGCGAGGTGCGCAGCAAATCGACAATAAATATATTTTTCGTTCAGCACCTACTGTGAATTTTGGAGAGAAAATTTCTGAAGGATGCTAATGGGAATTGAGTTATAAAGACCCTTCGCCACCGGGATACAGACATTAATCAAATTACGACAATCGCTCGACGCCCTCTGTAACAAGTTTGCAAAACATTTATAAGTTATAATTTAATACAATAAGAAGTTATCAATTCTTGGAGAGTTTAATTTTCAAAGAATTGGTTCTAATACCATTCTAATACATTCTTTAGGTATGTATTTCCATTTTACATTTGAAAACCTGTTTTCTTCTTATGGCTATTCTTTGGTAGGTTACAAACTACATTAGCTAGTTATAGTAATATTTATTTGTAATGAACATCATGATGTTTCTACTACCTTGATATTCGTAATAATGTATTTTTGTGAAAATACTCCAACTTTTGAAAAACTAGTCGTTTAGAACCCGGTACAAAGATCCGCAGCAAGCATGTGGAGCTTGTTGTAAGAGCGGTAGCCCCGGTTAGGCATACAGACACTGATTCGAGTCCAGTTTATTAGCAGTAGAGCTCCTTGTGAAAGAGTTCGTCCAGGGAAGTAGGTACTGCCACCTTAACTATTTCTGCCGCTAAGCACTAATGTGAGTATTACTGCTTTCTGGTTTGGAAGGGTAAGGTTGGTTGTGAAATTACAGGCACACGGGACTTGTCATGGGAGTGTGTTGTCGATGATTGGGCGCAGTGGCGGTGCCCTTCAGATCTTTGCGATTTAAAGCTCTGAGTGACACTGCAACTGTAATGGATAGGCATTCGTCCGTACCGTCATTTGGTATTATAAAAAAAGTTACATCGAAGGAATTTTTGTTTGTGGTTATTTGGACTTTGTATTAATACTGTTATTAATACAAAGTCCGAACAACCAATACCAGTGTATTGCAATAGGTGTACGAAGCGAGAATGGGTGAAGTAAGACGCTGAAATTTCCAAATGCGCAACGGCTTTTATTGACGTAGTTGTATGATCGACATAGGAGGCATTATTGCGCTGATCCTCGATGTTAGCTCACCGTCCCACACGCTGGAAGCGGCAGCCGACGGTCAAGAACGACGATGTTATGGCTTTCATGCAAGTATCCCACCTGGTAGTACTGGAATGCCACTCATGGGCCCTGTGATTCGATACAAAGCAATTTTCGATAGCACGTTCTATTTTGATCCCAGCGCCATCTAGCGGCAAGGCGAGGTTAGTAATATTTCGTGTACGTGGTGTTACAGTATAGTAATATTTATATTGATAAACCGTAGTAACCTAATAGTTTGACCTACAGATGTTCGCACCAATGCTGCCGTTCTTAGTTAAAAGGGCGCATGTGACATTTTTGCTAAAAATGAGTTACGTATAATGAGTTCCTAGGAATTTAAATGTGAAATTTCATTTGAAATATACTATGAGCTTTACGGTCAAAGGAAAACATCGTGATGACACCTGTACGTTGAAGAAGGTTCAGAAGCCTCGTATTGGGACAGGGTGGCGGACTAACCAAGACCCTCGACTGAGAGGAGATACGTGTCTAACGGAGTGGGACTGGTAAATTAGTTGATGGAGAATTTTAATAAATATTTATTTCGGACAAGAATGATCCAACTTTATATATACTTTTTTCTTTTAATTTAAAATTGTGTACTGTGTTAAAACATTATATTTTATAGGAAATGAAACTATTTTTAATCGACTTCAAAAAATGATGGAGGTTCTCAATTCGACTGTATATATGTTACGCGATAACTCTGGTATTTGTGAACCGATTTTCATGATCCTTTCTTTTCATTTTTATTGGAAGAGGGTACCTCCACAGTGGTCCCATTTAATTTTGAAGAAAATCATTCACCTATAAGGGTGGCTGTTCACGATTGAAGATTCATTTTTATAAATAGCGCCTAAATTTTATTATAAGGAGCAATTATTTTAATGGTTGATTTTGCTATTCACCAATTCAAAGCGTTTTTCTCTCTCAATATACTTTGAGTAGTGAGGACCGATTTTTATTATCTCCTGTGTCAAGTTCCGTATAGTGGCGAACTAGGGGATGAATCCGGGTATGCGCACTTTCCGGTAACCGATTTCAATAAAACTTGGCAAATAGATTTAATTCCAATAGAATATAATACAATAAAAGTACTGAGATTATTTAGATCTATAATAATAACGCACACACTCAACATAGTCCCGCACTAGGGAAACCCTGTGTCGCGGGTGCCATGGACACATATAGACAACTACAAATTACCACCCAAACTTACGAGAGAAATAAATGTAGGCCATACAAATATTTCTGCCGGTCCGGGAATCGAACCTGGGACCTCTGTGTGTAGTAACCGTTCGGCCAAGAATGTTCTAAATCGCGTATATTTGTTTTTCTAACAAAACTAACGTTTAACCTTATCCTTACCTTTTAACCTTTACAGATCCCATTGTCACGGTTGACTGAGATGGTAAAGTCATTAATTAGTTATCATTAATATTAATGCACACCACCTAATTTTTTACTATAGTTACAAAAGATACAAATTAAATACTTTATTTTTAATTTTGCAACGAATATTCAACAATTTACGCTACATCTGTTTTACAAATTATTTTATTTTAACAATATAAATTTTTATTAAGTTAAATTTATTATTAATTAATAATGGAAATTAAAACATATGAATCAGTACCTACCTTAATTTTAAATTTTTTTTCAAAGTACATTCCAATTTACGCTACATTATGTTTTACAAATTATGTTATTTTAACAATATAAATTATTTATTAATTAATTTCTATTACTTGATACTTAGTTTAGCGGACTGATGTCCGCAGCTCGACGTCGAGCCGCCTATTAAAATTTATTATTAATTGTAATAATAATTACAATAAATTAAAATATATTAATAAAGTACTGCAATATATTTTAATTATTTAATTAGCTTTCGCTGCTGTGGATCACTCAGAGCTTTAAATCACAAAGATCTGAGGGGCACTGCGACTATGCCCGTCACACTGAGGCATAAGTTGACAAGTCCCATGTGCCTGTAATTTCACCAGCACGTCACGAAAACGTCATGTTTTAAGCTACTGTTCGTTCACTACGCTGACCTCCCTGAGAAGAAACTCTAGGGATTTCTCTTTTGAAATGAACTAAAATGATATGGAATACACTTTGAATCATAATTGTGTGGAATATAGACTCATGTTGTCTTTCTTTCTTTGTAATAATATTTTCAAGTAATATACTTTTAATGTTAGTTTTAAACTTAGGAAATAATATAAATAAATTTGTATTCTTGTATAACATAGCTTGCAAAATCAGTGAACTTAAGAGGCAGTGGGCCGATATCCGATGGAACAGACTTGTTTAGAATGACGACCACGTCAAAGCAAACTTAGTGGAAGGAGGGTGAGCAGCGCGGACCGAGAAAGTTGGCGTGCTCAGGGGGAGGTTTATGTCCTTTAGAAATTATTATCTAAAAAGTTCAAGTCAAAAGTTACAGAAGCTGAAATTCGGTTTCGTCCACAAAGTGCAGTCATTACGTGCAAACACTAGCTCTAAGTAAAATGTTAATTGAGTTTCTTTATCGGGAAAGATGGCGAAAAATTGTGAAGCACTTTGTCTGGCGATATTTTAAGGTATAATCAAGTTAATTTCTTGCGAAGTGCTCTCTACGTAAGTGGTACTGAATATTGAATATGAGGTCACTACCGATTAAGGACAAAAACCAGTATAAAGAGGAAAAAATAAAGATTTCGATTTTTTTTAGTAAAATATCAGGTAACGGCCACCTGAGAGAACATTCGTATTATAAAACACTTACTGTAGCCTTCAAAGACTAGGATAATACTAGTCGTAATAGCCTATAATATAGTCCTACTTCTGGTGACAGGTTTCCTCTCACAATGAGAGGGCTTGAGCTTTAGTTCCCAAGTTGGCCCAAAGAAGGTCGGGAACTCCTCCTTATTTATTTAGGGGCTTTGATGAAATATAAAATGATTACTTGTTTGTAAGCCCATCTCTGGATGTAGGCCACCTCCATCATGTGCCACTCGACCGCGTCCGCAGCCAGTCGAGTCCACGTGAGTCCCGCCACATGGGTGATAATGTTTCTCCAGCGTCAGCGCGACCGCGGCCTACGGTTCAGTCGTGGGTACCAGTGGAGAACCCTCTCATTCCATTTGCTGTCAGTGGATCTTACCTGTAAATTTCAAATAAAATTTCATACATAAAGTTAAAAATTTAGAGGTGCAAGCCGGGATTCAAACCTACGAACCTCTGCTTGAGGGGCAGTGTGTCAAACTTTAGGCAACTATGGGTTTGATTTAGGTATTATTAGAATGGTATTTGGTGAGACATAGAATATGGATCTCAAACGCAAAATCGTAACAATGCTGACATAAATATAAACCAAACTCATATATCAGACAAAGCCGTGTAACCTAACACGAATAAAATATTATATCGGAACGTCTCTCTTGACGATTTGTCCGGATATTTTATTTTCGTGCATAAACTTGGGGATTCTGCGATAATATTTCAAGTTTGCAGGTGCGCGCTTCGTATAGAATGAAATGTATGTGTGGTATGTGTTCTTTATTAGAAAAACACGTAGCGTTCTATTTTAGTTTAAATAGAGTTACAGCAATACTGAACCCTATCCATATTTAAAGATTTTATAAGTTGTAATTATAATTTCACATTAATAAATTTAATTACAATTATTAAAGCGACATCTCTAGTGCAGACTAGAGATTTTTTCTTCAGTGATAGACAGCCAGGTACCTGTGAAGGTACCTGACTGAGTGAAGAAATGGATTTCTCACAGATGGCGCTACGTCTAAAAAGTTCTCAAATACCAAAACACAGATCTGCAACAAGCACATACGAAAATAGGTCCGCCGGTTCGTTCTGTGGCTTACTTGGTAAAGCGTCTAGCACGGTTTGCTAGAAAACCCTGGTGCGAATCCAGTCGGATCGCAGGATTTTTTTCTAAGTGTTCGATCTTTGTATTAATAATTTATTCATTCATAAACTGTTATCTATATAAGTATACAAAAATACACGTTCCATCCGTGACTTGTTGATTCCACTGCTGGGTACGGGTCTCTACTAAGGAGAAGATTGGTTGATCTCTTGGAGAGTTCAAAGGTTTTTTCTTTCAATGGCATTGCTATGACAGAAATATAAATATTTTAGGTTTACGGTGAAAAATACTATCAAATACTTTCATAGGTTAAAAATAAAATGTACAAAGTAGTACCTTGTAAATTGGACTTTCCGATGGAACCATAAAGGCTAGAAAGATTATTATAATGTGCCAGTGTGTGTGATGTGTGGGTACTGCCGCTGCGCCCGTCACCCTGAGACATAAAGTTCACAAGTCCCATATGCCTGTAATTTCACCAGCACGTGTGCGTCTGCTCACATTACTGTTTGGCGGCAGAAACAGGTAAGGTAGCAGTACTTCCCTGGATGAACTCATTCTCAAGGAGGTCTACTGCTGCTACAGGTCAGTATACAGCGTATATAATAAAATATTTCATTTATTACTTTGCCAATAACTTCGCAGGATGTTGAGGACCTTTGATCACAAAGGACTTGAGAATTTTTGTCGATGTTTTTACCATCTTTATCAGTCATCCCTATCCTTTTGTTCCGTTGAAATCATTTCCCTAGAAAAATACTCGCTTGAATATAAGAATCATAATACACGCAAATATTTCATACCGCGGTCCCCTTACGTTCGGGTATAGGGCAACAAATTTATTTCTGCAGTCAGCGAATAGCGCTATACGTTTCCATTACTCTTTGACACGTATAAAGGGTTCATATTGTACAAGAATGGAAAAATATAATCTCCCATAAACATTTACAGCTGAAAAGATGACTTAACATAAAGAGCCTAAAATGATCTTAATTAATTATTATCTAGTTTGTCATAGTTATATCGATCTATAAATAAAGGTATTTTGTGGCTGAATTTTAAGGCCATTCTTACACTATTGTACATTAGCTCTCAATATAGCTGACACACTTTAATTTATTTTCCAGGTTATACCACTATACTATTGTAGCCCAGAACTCAGCCACGTCGACCGCATCATTAGTAGCCGCCATTAAATCCTCAAGCTTGCTGATGTTAGGGCACGCAGGGCAGTGATACGATTGACTCGCATCGCACAAACAATCCAGATTAGAATTATCCGAAAATCACCTCACCTGAACAATTACCCTTACTCCGACCAACCTGGTTCGCAAGCAGTTTTTGTAGCAGTAGAGCTCTTTGAGAAAGATTTCATCCAAGGAAGTACTGCCATCTTATCTGTTTATGTTACTACGTTCCAGTTTTGAACAGTAAAGGTGCTGGCGAAATTACAGGCACATGAGACTTGTCAACTTATGTCTCAGAGTGACGGGCGCCGTGGCAGTGCCCTTCAGGATCTTTGCGATTTAAAACTCTAAGTGGCACTGCACCTGCTGTGGACAGGACTTGTTCTTTCCACCACTTGGTATCATAAAAAAGCCTATTTAAAAACTTCCAGATAGTCAATGGCAATTCTTGTCCAGGAGGAAAACTCGCAGAAAGCGGGACAACTGTATAAGGTATTCTTTCGCGCCAAAGGTCGCACCTCGCTTGAGTAACAGGGTTTTTGAAAGGGCTAGTCGCTTACGACGTTCTACATAAAGTGTGCTGAATATTTCCATCTGCGTTTGGTAAGTTTGTAACAATATAGAGGTCACACGCCTTGGGAGGTTTTCTCAAGAATAACTGTTTTTTTAGGACTTTCCTTGCATCTATCCAATACTCTTGTTTACCTTAGATAGTATTTGTAAATCAGGTTGCGCCGGTTTGTTTATGCAGATTTTATAATAATATGCATGGACGGGCTTGAGCAGAAAGTTCCTCGTATAGATACCGGAAAATATTATGCACACATTCAACATAGCCCCGCACTAGGGAAACCCTGTGTCGAGGGTGCCATGGACACACACATAGACAACCACAAATCACACCCAAACTCACGAGAGAAATAAGTGTAGGCCATATAAATACTTCTACCGGCCCGGGAATCGAACCCGGGGACCTCTGCGTGGCAGTCCGGTATGGTAACCGTTCGGCCACGGAGGCAGTCTATTACGCGTGTGGCTCTCCAACCGTTAGGAATGACGTCATTTGAAGGAGCCTCTCGGCACGATGTACCACTGGCGCACCTTGGGCAACAATCAGCGAGTCCCTTAATCGGCAAATTCTTTTACCACGATGGCAAACATTATAATGTATGCCACCGAGACGATGAGAAGAAGATTAAATATATGAACAGTGTGAAAAGTGAGAGCGGGAGTAGCTGGATTTGGGAGAGGCCTATGACACATTTATGATACTAAGTGATTGGACGAACAAGTCGAGCGCCTGGTGGTAAACGACACGACTGTCCATGACAGTTGCAGTGGCACTCAGAGCTTTAAATCGCAAAGATCTGAGGTGCACGGCCTCTGCGCCCATTACCCTGAGGCATACATAAGTTGAAAAGTCCCATGTGCCTGTAATTTCACCAGGTTTGTAGGTATAGATCTTTCTTTGCACGCCTATCTCCTTATTATGTTATACTTCTCATAGATAAGACGGGACTTTAATTTCTAATTTCTTTTCATTTTTTGTTGTATAAATAAGCCTAGCTGTCAGATTGCCTCGTAGAAGACTCCGGTTACCACGAGTTAGCAGTTATTTCCGCCAAAGATTAAGTTTAGCTATTCAAAGGGGAAATGTTGGAAAATAGCATCTAGCACGGTTTACCAGAAGACGCTGGTTCGAATTCAGCATCGTCATCAGTATCGAAGGAACTTTTTGTAAGTATTCGATCTTTGTGTTAATTGTTATAACATAACAGTAAGCAATTAAAAAACAAAAACAACATATAGCATCTCCGGCGAAACAGTGACTACTTATCTTATTACATTTGTAAAATTTTCGGACGTGTTTAGGGCCACTGAGCACATTTGAAGAGCTCAATGTTGTAGTACCATTTTAATAAACATTGCATCCTTTATGGAAAAATGAACATACATACAATAGGTACATATCATTATGCCAGTTTTCCACTAGAGTAGGCGGAGGACCTCCACCTCTTACGCTCCTGACACTTGTCCATCAATCTTTTCATATATGCCCGTTTATTCTAGATACTTTTATCCCGGCCTTTTTTCAAGGTCATTCCCAATCTGATTGAGGTATGTACGCCGAGGTCTACCTCTTCCCACGCCTCCTTCCAAATTCGCTCTATAAATTGTCAAAGGATGCTTCAATGGTTTGGTCCTGTAGAAAAATGAATGCCAAAATTTTTTTCTTTCTACAGAACCAAACCATTGAAGCATCCTTCTCTCTGCCCTAGTCACTAAATCATCTTTCATACCACAGCTCTCTCTTACTATGCTGTTCGATATTCTGTCTTTAAGACTAGCATGTTTACACACTGAATCCGAGACCACAAATCTAGAAAACTCGGACCCACTTTGGACGTCGCCTGTGCATTAACTACTACGATTCAAATCCGAGAAAGTACGAATATTTGCTTGTACACCTACAGATAAAATGATCTCTGTGATATTTCGGACCGTCACTTCTCGGATTTGGATTCTCTTAAAGCTCTCATTTCTCTCAGCATTCATTATATTTTTATGTTTTTTTGGCCACACCAAAAACTCACTACCATACAGTTGGAACTAGAACGCCTCAATGAACTGCCAAACGCGAAAAATGAAAGAATGCATAATGCCTGTTTATCCATAAAAATACCATTCTAAAAACCACATAAATTAACAGGTCTCAATCTAGGAAATTCCCTATACTATGAGTATCAGAGCAACATAATTCACTGCGAGATACGAAACGAAGTTAATTTCCAAAATTGGCCCTACCGGGATTCGAACCCGGGACCTCCGCATTCAGTGCCCACATTGCAAACCGTTGGGCCTCTGAGGTCGACATACATAAAAAATCGTTTGGCATATTTTTTTTGCAGTACAATTCAGTTTTATTTCATAATGCACACTATATGATATTGGTGCCATTTTATGTGTATTTAAAAAAAAAATTCTAACCTCGTATTCTATTTTTGTGTGGTAATTTAGCAATCTGTCCTAAAGTAAAGAAAACAAAACAAAAGTAAAAGTCACCCATAATAAGGCCCGTTTATTCCCCGTTAAGGGTCAAGGCACACCTGGAGTAAATTGAATTCTATGAATAAATTTCCCTTTGTATTTCATGGAAGAGCGATGAACGGAAAGCGGATAAGATTAAAAATAAAGAAACATTAAAAAAAACTCGTTGCTAACAAGATATTAAATTTATAATAAGAACGTTGACTCTAGATAAGAATTACAGTGTAACTCAGAGATCAGCTAACTATATCCTCTGTACTATTCATCTAAATTTTGTAAGAATAAGAAATAAATCATACAATTAATTGAACGTAGTTAAACAAAAAGGATACAGTCCACAAAATTATCAAAAAAATAGTAATATACTAAACAGTTTCTAAAGTCTAACCTCTTAGATCAGCAAAAAAAATCCAACATATAAACCTAAATAAATATCTCTGCAGTTACATGATCTTATAAGTTTTTAAAATAAAACACGAATGAGAAACACTTTTAGACTACAACTGCTATATCTCGAAAGTGACTGGATGTACATTGGATAATAACCAAGTTAGAGTAGCTGTAACGGTACCTGGTTGAATAAAGAAAGTCTTTCGTAGGTTCGTCAGAGATGGCGCTACGCCAAAAAATATCCGTTAAAACAAAAAAAAAGACCTGCAATAAACGCATAGAAAAATTGTTAAGGTTTGCTGATTCGATGGGATAGACGCAGGTGCGAGTCCTGTCAGATCGAAGGAATTTTTCGTTGTTTTCGATCTTGGTATTATTAATTACAACAAACTAGTGGTGTATTTTCACAAAAATAATTAAATATTATGGTAGTGAAACATTGTTATCAGTCATTTTGTTCTTTCATCGTCATGGGATCCAGTTATCAGCAAATGTAAACGACATCAAGTATCGCCCGACAAGTCGCCAGATGTCGTGAGTGTTGTGTGTCAGTCTAGTGAGAACCCTAGTACTCAAATAAATAATGAAGATCAAGTGCGGGTAGTTAGAAAAACTCGCACGGCTAGAAAATGCTGACATCCGCACCTTCAGTTCCTTCAAGACCATAGACGTTGCAATACGTTCGAAACGTCGAGGTAATTAAAATATGTTTTTATACGAGATTAAGTTTCGTATTAAAAATCAAATAATCGTTATAAGTATTATAATCATCATTGCAATCAATATTACAAATAAAGTTAAATGGCATATATTATAATCTTATAGCTGTATATGTAATATTTATATATATATAATTTTAGTAGCAGTTGTGCTTCTTGTGAAAGAGTTTGTTCAGAGAAGTACTGCCACCTTACTTATTTCTGACGTCAAGCAGTAATGTGAGTATTACTGCGTTCTGGTGTTGAAATGTAAGAGGGCTGGTGAAATTACAGGCACATGAGACTTTACAACTTATGTCTCAGGGTGATGGGCGCAATGGCAGTGCCCCTCAGATCATTGCGATTCAAAGCTATGAGTGGCACTGCAACTGTTATGGACAGGCGTGTCGCTTACCATCAGTCGCACGACATTTTCGTCCCATCATGTTTTATTTATGATACTAATATCATAAAAAACTTACAAGTTATTTCCGGAAACTGGCACATCTCCATTTACACTTACCATTTAAACTTGTGCCAATGACAACATAACAGTTCAAGTTCAAAATGACTGTAGCCTGTTGTTAACTATGCATATCCAAACTACGTTAAACACTTAAGAATTGCGTATCAATGTTATTAAGACTCTGTTTTTGTGCCACTTCTATTTTCTGTGTCATATTCAGTTTATCTCGTTATCTTCTACGGGTCTGCTATGAAGTCAGCGCCTGTTCTGTGGGGCCCGTTCTGTGACGATTTGCCACCACATCTCTATGTTCATGAATAACTGAATAACTACTAGGCCAGATACATTCATACATTCATAATATCATAAAAGAAATATTCCGACAGACGTCAGTCAAGGCGCTCTGGTCATATATTTTGTAACAGACGCCATATTAGGCTGAGGTAAAATAAAAGCTTACGTTCATACTTTCTATAGTCCATTTGTTTAGGTACTTAACTAAACGTAAATAATCTTGATACATTTTTTTATTGAAACATATGCTTTACAAATTAATAGGCATAAAAATAGGCATGCAATTTCATATGAAGCTGTGTATTTTTATTTTGTATTTGAAGTCAAGTAAAAATATTTTTTAAAATGTATATTTAATTAATAGACATCTCAAGATTGTTTACATTTAGTTAAGTAAGTACATAAACAAATGGACTATAATAAAATAACAAAATAGGCAGGTCCATTATATGTCTAGCTGTCGAACCAGAAGAACTGAGTATCATCAACCGTATTTTATTGAATATCATGTTGGTTCTACTACCGTGATGATCAGCCGATTCGAAGGAATTTTTTGTTGTGTTTGTTCCATATTCACATCAACGATATCCTTTACGCCGTTTAATCCAAGTAACCGATTTTCACAGGTTGCTTAAATGCCAAATTTGTCGAAATGTGTCCAGTCACTGAACATTGAGCCATTTTAGGCGAGGTTTAACCTTCGGCACGAGAGAGTACCATCTACCTTTGTCCCGGCTTCTGAGAAATTGCCATGGCCTATCTGCAAGTCTTTAAATAGGCTTCGGACTCAGGTATGCTGTGTAAGGACAATTTGTTCTGGTGGGGATATTCGGATGGTTCTAACTTAGATTGTTTGTGCGGTGCAATTGTAATGATGACCTATCTCACATCGTGTCCTGAGTGTTCTAACCTGCACACTCGAGGATTTAATTGAGACTACTAGTGACACGGTAAGCGTGGAATGAGTTCTGGACCACAATAGCATAGTGTGTGCCATCGATACGATAGAAGAATAATGAAAATTCTTCTCCGTTCCGCTTTGGTGGAGACGTCACTGAAGGTGTCAATACCAAACCACCTTCCGATATTCAGGCAGTGTAAAATAGCATGACGCATGAAACCGTGGTAGCCTAATGCCTTGACCTACCGCCCTTCAAGCATAGGCTGTGGGTTCGAATCCAGCGATTAGGTTATCCGCTCACGCGATGCGCTCCTCCTACCGTAATATGGCGGCTATTTGGTTTCGCAAAATAGAAAAGGATTCAGTTTAAATACAAGTTTTTATAAATAAAAATTATTATTCTGCATTGCTAAATAAATACCCTCCGTACTACCAATAAAAACATCTCAAATAAAATGCAGTAATACACCGCAAATCCTGACACTTAATAAGCACTAATGAAATTTTTGGTGTATTTGGATAAATATGATAATATTCCGTTTGAGTGGTTCTAACGTTTACCATGAAATTACTCCTTAAAGTATACTTTATAAACATTTATATTCAGGATAAACTTAAAAAACGCTACTTACGGTATGTTTTCAATAAATAAACACCGAAATCACCAGCCCAAACAATAACACACACGATTGTCGTGACGTATTTTTGAAATTGTTTATTTTTTTTAAATGACATACCCAGGCATTAAAAACTTTATGGTTTGCTAGAGTAGTTACCGAAATAGCAATTAATATTAGTTCTTTTATCTGTTATAACTTCGATATCCGATAAATCGGTATAAAATCATAACCGGCACCTCTAGGTGTGGTATGCGTCTACGGCTGCATGTATCGCGTGAGCGGCTAAGTGTGAAATTTAATTTGAAATTTGTACGGCGAATGTAAACATTGTGATGAAATCCGCACGTTGAAGAAGGTTTACAATCGGAAAACGTGAGAAGTCCTCGACCTGCATTGGGCCAGCGTAAGCGTGGTGGACGGTGGCCCTTGCCTGAGAGGTAACCTGTGCGCTGTTAATGATGATGAAGATAGTATAGACACGATTGTATCAAATCTGTATAAATAAATTGTCTGACTACACTACAAAAAGTCAACTACAAACCAACCCAACGACTCATTCGTTTCCACCTTACCCCACCAAGGTACAATGGATAATAGTCCTAAACTAGGGACAAATTTAAGCCGTAATCACACTGATGATGCGTAAAAACAACTTAATTTGCACGCTTTGTTATTTGTTAGGCCGCGTCACCTATGACTTGAATGCCATAGCGACCCAAGTTTCTGGTAACATTTCATCGGAAACGAGAACTTATTGCCGACCGCCCGTAAATATAACTTAACATTATTAGATTACAAATCAAATGTGAAATTCAGTTATTCTATGGCCCTTTATAATTTTCACCGCTTGTGCGCCAATCCATTTCTGTAATGACAAATAAGATGATCAAAGAAAGAGATTGGGTAAGTTTGATTTGGAGCGAGAGTTGTAATCAAGGATTTTTTAGAGACAACCTTTTTTATACTTTGAATTTACCTTCTCCAACATTGTATTCATTCGTTATCCGTGCAGAGCGATCTGGTATTCTCTAAGGGTCTATTCATTATTACACACCTGGTTTCTTATGCACTCGATACAAATAAATTGTATGTCCAGTTTATTACGTCACATATCATGACATGATGTTCATTTTAACTTAAACTGCCTCAGTGGTACATTGAAAAATTGTACGAAAATCTGAGGAATGATGAAAAAAAAATGGGCCTTTGTTCCACTAAAGATATCAACAAATCCACTGAAGAACACGTCACTGAAATCCAACCGCTTCATAGAAAGCGAGACAACCACATGTCTATGTGTCCATGGCATCCGTGATCCAGGGTTGCCTAGTGCGGGGCTTGGAGTTGGTGCGTTGTTTATTAATTTCATATACTATTTAATAAAAACTGCTGTATAATAAAACGGCTATTATAATAATTATTATTAATCCAATTGGGTTTAAATTGACGTAATTTGTTGTGCCTGCGCTCGCAAAAGTTTTTGAAATATTAGTTCCCCCAGTACGGGTTCTTTTTATGCTAGACAACCACGCCCATGTTGCACTAGATACAATATGTTTGTACGCACTGCTTCTTGATTAATTGGATGAACCTAATGCCTTCTGTTCTTGCGGCGGCAACGCCGTCGGGTCTACTATGCCAATATAAAAGTGCAACAAAGCGTGGATCCATCACAGACGCATTTTCAGTGGGATTGCTGTGTGAATACTGCGACTATCCGTTTATAATCGAATGCGTTAAAAAACGTGCAGGACAACGATGTGTGAACGAAGGCTTAGACAACCAAAAAGTACATCCAAACTCATGAAAGAAATAAATGTAGGTTTTACAAATATTTCTCCCGGCCCGGGAATCGAACCCGAGACCTCTGAGTAGCACTCCAGGATGGTAACCGTTCGATCAGTGAGGCAGTTAAAAGGTTCGTAATAAGCAAGGAAATACATAATCGCTAATATATGTTAGACGAAAGGAATAACAACTTATATCACCTGGCACATGGTATAAAATTATACAAGCTGAACCGCCAAAAATACCTTGGTTTATACAAATTAGCCTGAACCGGCCTTTACTAGTCACCAGTGTCAGTTATGACACTGCGCACCGGACATATTCCACTAAATGCGTACGGTCACCTAATGAAGATAGTAAACACCCCGAACTGTACTATTTGTAACACCAGAGAAGACCCTACCATGCTTTAGTGGAATGTACCCGGATCAGAGCGGAACAAAGATTGATAGAACTGAAGGCTGGAATCAGACTAACAGATGTAGGCTTGTGCAATTACATGTTATCTGAGCCTAATAGTACCCTGACTAATAAAATATATAAGTTAATACTTAAGCAACTTAAAAACAGATAGGTAAGTAGAACTAAGAATAATCTGTAACGATGGAGCGATAAAAGCTCTGGTTAAATAAAAGATTAAAAAAAAATCTTTATATCACCAGGCACTTTGAGGCAATGGTGATAACAAAAACATTTCGAAATTGACATTTCATCTTTTTTATTTTCTTGCTAAAGTTTAACCACACTCGTGAGGCTTCAATCACCTTGAGAAATTACATCGTGCACGTAACCTATTCTTTAATGTAGGTACAATCGGTATATGCTCCACTCACGAACCTAGTACAGCAAACAAATATCTAGTTACAGGTAAATACTGATAAACAGTAACGCTAAGTCTTTAACTTTTTTGTCCGTATTGCTTTTCTTTATTTTATACTAGTGTGCCACTTTTGTAATTTCAGTATTACATGGAAAAATACTTTGATTTATTTTTTATTAACCTTTATAAAAAAAAAATATTGGATACCTATAGATGCTCTTACCATCTGTTTGTGTAAATTCAAATAATTTTCTTTCTTTTTAAAAAAAATAATTAAAACAGATTTGCCTGAGAAGAATGAGCAAGAAACTATTGTAAATATACATTTGAATACGTTTATCATTACAATATTTAATTTAAGCATGTCGCGAACAGATGACAAACGCCCGGACGGAATGACTCTCATCCCTTAGACTATGGGCTGGGCACTGGCGTGGGACACCACATGTGCTGACACACTTGCCTCATCCCATCTCCAGCACACCAGTAAGAGGGCTGGCTTCGCAGCTGAGCTGACGGAAAGAATAAAAAGTAATAAGTACCGGGATCTCAGCTCCGGCTACCTATTTACAGCCTTTGGAATTGAAACCCTTGGCCCGTGGGGTCCCAGTGCCCTTCATCTGTACAAAATTTTATCGAAAAAATTAATAGACTGTCTGGGAAATCCAAGGGCCGGCAGCTATCTTGCCCAACGCATTAGCATAGCTATATAAATGGAGAACGCTGCCAGCATCTTGGGCACCTTGCCGCAGGGACCTACTTTTATAAATATAATTTAAAAATCCTAGTTTTACTTTCTAGTAGTTGAGCTTTTACTGTCTTTTTTACTTTACCTGTTTATTTCAAACGTTATAATATAGTCTTTATTTAAACATCTTAGATCGAGAACATCTGAAAGAACTAACCAGGTCACTACTAAGGATTTATGTCATCCAAGTACGCAGAAGTCGTATAATAAATAACCTTTAGTATAAAGTTTTTATTTCACAATAGTTTTAAACCTCGCAAATGGCAAATTTTGAATACCAATCGGAATCTTATTATAAAAGCGTATACATTGCCTCTTAAATGAATTTGAGACTTTATGGAGACAACTGTCAAGAACAGCTAGTTTATTTTTATTCATAGTATTAATGTTATGTTTGTCACTTTTTTTATAAAAAAAAAAAAATATTTTTCGTAACATAAATAACATTTTCGTAAATATACTGTGACGTTAGTGTACAAATATTAATTTCTTTAAACTTATCTCTCATGGACAGTCTGAGGCCCAGATTGTAAATTGCCCTAACCACACGTTTCTGCAGGACAAAAATTCTATTAATATCGGCGGCATTTCCCTAAAGCAAAATGGTAAGGTTTGTAGTTCGCGAAAATTGCTTTTTTACACAAACATAATTAATAATAATATTGCGGGTGCCATGGACACACACATAGAAAACCACAAATTACACCCAAACTCACGAGATAAATAATTGAGGTCATATAAATAT
>NW_020655929.1:206491-222688 GCF_003589595.1 Hyposmocoma kahamanoa
CACGTTTTCGTTTTTCCCTCTTACTAATTTAAAAATATATGTTACTAATGCTACGTTTCTCCTAACTTCAAGTTTATTGTAACCTATCATGCCTAATATAAATAATATCGGGTACATCCGTGGGTAGAAGGGATATACCCCGTACTGTCTTAAATATATACATCTTATAAATATAAAATGTTATCTCCAGTGTTTCTTCTAGATAAATTCTAAATAAAGAGTAACGAACAAGAAACTTTTATATTTGTTTGGCCGACCTAATTAGATTATAAAGTTAAAATAAGAACCACTGGACTTATTAAAACACTTTCAAAGCATGTTAAATTTATTATTGTTGAAAATTTGTTCATAAAATGCAAGTGAACTGAGGTAAGTGTAAAGTTAAAGTACTCATCTTGTAACTTGAATGCGTGTAATAAAAGTGCTTGTTTACGTTTGCGTTTTTTTAATTTACATATGCCTTACTTTCTCAAACTCGTATCTTATAAAGAGTGATTATTCATACGATGGCAAAACTTTACATTTGTTTTCAATTTCCTTTCAAATGTCACATTAAAAGTCAGTGTGTGAATATGAGGGAAATGTGATGTGAAATCGATTTTTTGCACATCAGTAACTTTGTGGTTTAAGATACGAGTTTGAGAAAGTAAAGCGACGATATACGAGTGTGAGCGTCGATATGAGCAATCTCACATTTATGAGGAAGCGATATAATTATTTACATCACACTTAAAACTTTTTCTTAATTTTTATGTTAGTCTTTTACACATTCAAGTCCAAACCTTCTCTTTGGTGGATATTCATCCAGTGGGACGTATTATGGATTCATGCTGTTGTTGTTCTTGAAGTCTCTTTTTGTGAAAAATAATTTGGTTTTAAACATTTTGAGGCGGGCTCGTTTGTATTTTAGTAGAAAATACGCTTGGGGCACGAATGTGCAAAGCAAAAAGAACTTAACGTCAGTAGTAGCAAAGCTCCTTGTGAAAAAGTTCGCCCAGGGAAATACTGCCATCTTATCTATTTCTACCGCCAAGCAGTAAAGTTCTGCGTAACAATTTTGAAGGGTAAGAGTGCTGGTGAATCTACAGGCATATGGGACTTGTCAACTTTATATCACACAGTGACGGACTGAGTGGTATTGTTTCAACTGCAACTGTTATGGATAGGTGTGTTGATAACCACCTGACCTACGACTTCTTCGCCTCTTGACTTGACTCCTTCTCAATTGTTTCCTCATTATCGAGGATCGTGGCTCCACTTCATCTTGCCAATTATCTGCCTCCATCGGTTGCGCTCAGTCGCCTGATGGAATGCGGCGATCTCCAGTTTTTCGGAGATCTGATCTGACCAGCGTTTGGGATTTCTGCCTCTAGGTCTCTTTGCTTCCACCTTCCCTATCACCGTCAAACACCCTTTGTACTATCCGCTCTTACAAGTAATAGCGTATTGGTATTTACATCGCCTACTCACCACCACGTGTCTCCGGCGCTGACGATCGTACACAGACTGACCCCCTCTACAGCCGCATCATGTGACGTGTGCGCTAGAGACAAATCATGGACTATCCGCATGCACTACACCCTTTATTTGATATTATAGTATATCACGCACCTCACTACTTTCTAGTATTTAAGCGTGTATCTAATTTAGTCAATAAACGTTCGTCATAATACATTGACGTCTCATTTACGCTCGACACTGGTCCACACATTGCAACGTCATAATAAAAATAAAAATACCAATCTCTTCAACATATAAAATAGCATATCAAGAAACGTATTGAAGCATTTGAAATGTGGGCTTACGGAAGACTGACGAAGTTCTCAGACTAGTTGGGCAGAAGCATAAACTTTTCCTGATCATCAAACAGCGAAAACTTTCATGTCTGGATTATGTACTTAGGTATGACAGATACGAGCTTCTGCAACTGATAATGATAGAAAAAGTCGTTGGTAAAAGGAAAGCTGGTACCGTAGAAAAAAATCGTGGCAGAGAAACATACGAAAGTGAACTGGGATAGCGAGTGTCGCCCAAATGTTCAGTCTCGCCAGAAATAAAGATAAATATGCTGAGCTGACTGCCAACCTTCACCAGTTGGAGAGGCACCTTCATCCGCTCACAGACATATTACAAAGACAGTTCTTACCAGGAAGAAACATTCATTAATAACCACTCAATCTCAAGTTCCATAATTACCAGTCTCCTGTATAAACAATGGAGTTATTATACAAATGTGAGCGTTTCTGCACAGATACCTAACTTGGGCATTTATATTCCGTGACAAGTATGCTCCAACTTTGCTTGAAGATGGCTGAAAATAATGGGAATGCACTTTCGCTGTGTTATTTCGATTTAGGTGTGAATTTCTTTTACGTCTACAGAAGATCCTTTTCCACCGTGTACACCACTGATTTATTTTTGATTAATGATGGCACGCTTGATTCTATTTTCAAAAACATTCAATTGTGAAATTTACATTTAATACAATTTTTAAGTTTAATCATAACTTAGAGTCTACGTTTTGATTTTTGTTTTGTAAATAATAATACAAATTTTTCTTCAAACTCATTACTCTTCTTTTGCTTGTATAATTTTATTATGATCCTCGTTTAGTATTGTTATTTTGCTGTTTTGAAGTTTTCTTGTTTTATTTATAACTTTATAACAAGCCAGACTTTTCTTCTTCAAGATAAAAAAAAAAACAAAATGTAGGTAACTTTAATATAGTCAAGACTAGATATCCTAAAAACACAGGGAATAAAATATAAATACGGCCCAAACAACGCCTTCATTTGAAAACCAGCACAAAGGTCTATAACAAAAGCACATAGGACAATTTAGACAACTCGATAACTTGACCTGTAGCTCAGTTGGTATAGAGCAGTGATACGGTACAGCGTGATCATGGGTTCAAGTCCTATCGAGTAGAAGAAAATTTCCCATGTGTTCGGTATTTGAATTAATAATAGTTATTATGGTCTTGTAAAAAGTCATGGAACAAAAGTTGTTGTTTATGATGGTAGTCATATTTTACAAATAACCTGTATATAACACCTTCATTTTTAACTACATTTTTAAGCTAGTAAATAACTTGTATTCGTGACAGATAAAATACCTTTACCACGTTTACGTTATCTTTGGCATCCACATTAACAACATCATCTATGCATTATATACATACATACCGTCCCACCTTCCCTATCACTGCAGAGTGGATAAAGACCATGAACCTGCTACATCTCATCAGTCCGTTATAAGTACTACACATACATTATGCTTCAGTATTTCCCATCGGGGTGGGCAAAGGCAATATTATTCCACTTGTTATGATCCTGACCACGGAAGAAAAAGAAATGGAAGTGCCATACGCCTCGATTATTATCGGAACCGCTGTCGCCAAAACGCGTATAAACAAATTATAAACACTATGAAATCTTGATAATGATTGGTCATAGTTTCTATTTTAAAAAGATGTAACAAATTCTGGATTGCTAATATAATTTAAACATTACCCACTGGCTATATCGTTGAAAGTTCTATACCTTTATTGCAAGTTACTACGTTTTGGTTTTATATTGAAATTTTATTCAACGTGCTGCCATCTAGCGACCGATCGCTGGACTACGACGAACGATTAACATCTGAATCAATTCGAGTAACAGAAAATTGAACATTTATTAAAATAATACTTACCGATGATATGAAATACTACTACGGGTAATACTTTTGGTGCGTCTATCATTTCCACTCGAAAACAGCAGAATAAGGCATTTTTCTGCGATTGTAGAGAATTTGCGCGAAAGAATGACACAGCCATAACATATAAAGCAAAAAGGGTGGCCTGAGCTCAAGTAGGTCTTTCGAGACCTAATGTTGGCACGCGTCAGACGCTAACTAACCACTTCTACTGTATTTATTGCTCTGTGATCGTGACACATCTTATATGTTTCGCCTCATCATCACGCTGATGCGATTATTCCTTATTATTATTATCTTTTTACGATTAGACAACATTACATACGTTGCTCTGATCCCAAAGTAAGTAACTAAAGCATTTGTGTTATGGAAATCGGAAACAACGACAGTACGACAAAAATTGATCCGGCTTTGAATCGGACCCGGGACCTCAGAGATGGCTACAGCATGATAAAAGGTGCGCAAACCACGGAGGATATCATGTGTGGAGGACATCTGTGCTTTCACACATGCTCTTCGGTTAAAGTTATTAGGGGCCTACCACAACCTCTTAAAACAATATTACTTCTTACTTTGACTTTTCGTACCATTAGGGCTAGTACGACAACTAGAGCGACTTGAGCGAGAGCGACATAAAGCGTGAGATACTGCTGTTCTTGCCTATCTACTTAGTCGTCGGCGCGCGTGACATTTGATACCTGTCACTTTTCTAATCAGATGGCACCTTTTTTATTGTTTACATTATGGGCGGCGATAAGACACGTATAATATAAACACTTGAAATTTAAAAACCTATTAAGTACGATAAGAGCACTTAAGTAGCTTTTGTTAAGACTACAGTTATGGTTGTAATACGACGACTTTATTTGTTAATTTCTGAGTACACTGAACACTTCTGAGAAATTTTCATAGTATTTTACGCTTTAACTTCTAACTACTTTGTATATTCACTGTATTAAGAAACAAAACATATATAAAGATGACAAGCATTTAAATACCTATCGATTAACACTAGAATCATATAATGTGTAACTATTTTTAAAATAAATTAATATTATAATGTCGTGCTAAACTACTGGACGCGCTTAAAGTATATTCTCATTATAATATTAAAACTATGATGTTTTATTGGCAACTTTGTAACTATTCATTTGCTGAATTTGTAAAAATTATGACAGTAACCACTAGACTATATTCCAATATACAACTTGACAATCAAGGCTGTCTATCGTTAGGATGTCCTCAATTTGGTCGGTTCTTACCAACTTGCCCGCTCACTACCGCTTTATTTAAACTGTTCCATCCATCTTCTTTCTCTTTCTCTCAACAACAACTTACTAACATTCCAGTATCACAAGAACCAATCCACATTCCGTCTGAGCTTAATTACTGCAGTCGGTATTAACGAATCGCGGCATTATTCAAATGCGGCAGTTCACGCCAGACGCTCGCCCGCACCTCGCTGCAAGAACTCCTAATGGAGCGCTTACTTCGACCAGAATTGTAAATGCCTTATAACGCCTTGTATTTTCTGGTGCCTTGGTACCTACAGAGAGTAAAACAATATGAATATCTCATATACAGGTAGTTTGTTCATAAAGGCAAGTACATTCTGTACATGGGCGAGATTTAAATTATCTACAATAGTTTCCACCTCTGAGACTTTGTGAATACTATATGCAGAACAAACTATTTAATTAGGACGCAACGACGACACAAAACATCCACTAGTGAAGCATTATTGTGAGGTCCTCAAACTACTGAAGTGGATACACTAACGCTTTCTAGGAGTAGAATATACACTAACTGATGTAGTACAAACATCTGTGGGTATAAAATTGTAATAAATATTCTTGCTCAGAATCAGAAAACTTTAATCCATTTGATATTCAGGAATAAACGTAGTCGTTCCCGCGACTAATTTAAATATTATTTCTTTGACCGGTTTAAATATTATATGGACGCTCCATCTCACTGATCAAATTAATAATTCTCTACCACATTTCGGCGGCAATTTTTATTATTTAAGTATTCGAGTATATAATCATATAATATTCAATAATATTTCAAGACACTACACTCGAATATTCGAACACTTCATGATAATATACTAGAATATGTTTTATTTAAAAAAACTATTGCCACCGAAATTTGGTAGCAAAAACTAACCTAAAAATTACCCATATGATAAAAGTTGTATATATATTTTTTATTTTTCTGTTTCGCGCAATAATCGACTGGCAGAGAATTCCTTATGGCATTAAGTACGCCGTTTGTACTTCAGTCTATTGCACAACAACGTTTAAATAAATAAATAACTAAAAGTACAGCGGGATGTTGCAAACGCTACATTTTTGTTATTGATATTGAATATACTTTTAACAAATCGTAACCTTGGTATAATAATGCCACATGTGATCTTACGTCTCACGACAGTCATAAAAATAACAAACTACACGAAACAACTATACATATGAGAAATTTCATAACTCTCCCTTTGCATGATAAAGCTATTTAAATTTCCATCGTACAATTTTTTAACCTCTTTCCAGAAAAGTTGTTATTCTGCAAATATAACTTTATTTATACATCAAGTATGTGAAATTTCGTGACTGTTTGATCTTAAGCTTGAGCTGCCGTGTAACCTCACTTTTGATGCCGCATACCAATTGATCACGCAAGTTTTCTTCGAGAGATGCACCGAACTTACATGATTTTGACATTTTCTTTGGTTCCGCCATTTAGTCAGCCATAGATTCTCCGTCTGTATGTCCGAAATCAGGCCCTGTACTCTGGTTCTCTATCCGAAACAATTACTGTGAAATAAGTAAGACCGATGATGCGAATTAAACTTCATACTTGGCATTGTCTTCAGATTTGGTCGAGTATTATTTATTTGACAGCAATTGTATCGCACGAATGTCGAACCTCTTCTAACTTAACCAAACCAAAATCGATCGTTTTGGTTGTTGATGATTTTTCATTGACAGTACGGCCTTTTTTTGAACTTGATAAGGTTGATAAAAGCTCCTAAGATTCTTCGCCCATCACCGATATCAACGTGGCTAGCTTAATGGTATCTTCAATTTTGTTAACCGAATTGAAAAAAGGCAGGTTTTAAATTCGACTGTTTTTTCTTTGTATGCATGTTACGCGATAACTTCGGCATTTGTCAACCGATTTTGATGATTCTTTATTTGTTGGAAACAGCATACCTCAGGGTACAAATTTGTACTTCTAACGGTAGTAAACTAGGTGATGAATCCGGTTTTGCGCCTTTTCCTGTAACCGATTTCAATAAAACTTAGCAAAGTGACGTAATTCCACGAACTTTTGGGGTCTGTTTTTTAGCTTTACTGAGATTGCGACAATATTGCGAAAAAATACATCTTGAGTTGTTCACAATATTACCAGCTTTAGGGCGCATTTATTTGACACGCAGCGAACGTGTGCTTCTAACTGTTATGGCAAAATACGCTCTAAGTAAATAGAAGTCAGATTCGCCATTAATGTACATGAAGGCTTGGTAACTCGGCGGTCGAAAACTTTCTCCTCGAGTATCTGAGCGATTAATATTTTATTCACGAAATTGCCCCTCAGTCTTAATAACACAATTTGATTACACCATATTCCAATTATTTTAACTCGTTCGCCACTGCTAAATAAAAGACGTGTTGCTTGTACGTAGTTTATGGCCAGACAAAACTATTTACGATCACCCTCATAATACACATTAAATTATTCCGAAACTTCATTCATAACAATTTCAAATTTATAATTGTCTGAACGATGTTTGACATTTTTTTATGACAGTCAGCCAAAAAACAAAAGCTGCTGAAATTCACAAAACTGAAATTAATTTCGAATTGCATAAGTTTGCTAATTACACTGGCATAGTTCCCACGGGTTCGGCTTATTCAAATACAAGCAGGATTGAGCAGTTAGATGCAGGCGGAGCGAATACCACGGCTAAATAATTCACAGCGGCATTTCTATTATGAAAGCTGAGAGCACAATACTCACTTCACCGTATGCAAAATGTTTTTAACAATTGTTACAGTATAAATTTAATTTTTCATCACACTTGCTCGTACGTAGCATGATTGCATGGTGGTTAACTTAACTCTATGTAACAGATACACATACAAACACATCATCAGAACATGGTCAACCGTGACCATGGGACCTGTAAAGGGCCCGAAACGTCGGTTTGTTTGAAAAAACAAATATACTTACGCGATTTAAATCCGGAAAAATAGTTTCATTTCCTACATCATCAGAAGTTTAGTAGACTACTATTAATGTGCCTGGAAACACAATAAGAGTTTCTTTTAGCAATTGTCCTAACACGTCAAATTTAATATTACATAATACTCTTTAGTTTTTTATTATTTCGTCATATTGAGCAAAATATGATACATACCTCGGCATGAACGGGGATTGCTTGACTCGTATTAATACAAGGCCTCGCTGGCGCTCGTCTTTAAAATTGATACTCGTCTAACGAACCCTTACTTCCCGGCCTTTGCGATAATATACTAATAATGCATGACTTTAAAGAAATTTATCTTGTCAGATCCTTTGAATTGCATATAAATAGGTTTTTGATGTAAAAATTCTGATAAAAAGGATTTATGGTTGCCACTGGAGATAAAGTTTCGAGAAACGCGACAGTGGCGTCAGTGACGAAGCGACTGAACGGCAGTAATTCACTATGAACGTATGAAAGACCATTTCAGCTCAGGCAGCGTCACTAACGCGGCACAGTTATGTGAATTTATAGGATGTTTGATGGTATAGACGAACCGTGAGAGCGTAGTTGTTTATAGTACTTTGTGTTTAGGGTGGTATATCAATTTATGTCATAGCGTTGTTGTTATACAAAAGTTTTGGCATGAAACCTTATCGTTTCTACAACCAACCATCGGCTGCCTCATAACAAAACCTAGTATGCATTTTAGACAAAATTTTACATGAGCAGCAGTAGAGCTCCTTGTGAAAGAATTCGTCCAGGGAAGTACTGCCACCCTACTTATTTCTGCCGTCAAGTTGTAATGTGAACATTACTGTGTTCCGGTTTTGAAAGGTAAGGGTGCTGATGAAATTACAGGCACATGGAACTAGTCTACTGTAGTAACTCTCTGATCTTTGCGATTTAAAGCTCTGTGTGGCACAGCAACTGTTAGGGGCAGGCGTGTGGCTTACCGCCTAGTGGTACAACTTGTGCGTCCAGTCACTTGGTGTCATAAAAAAGGGGTCGCCATTAAACGTTAATGTAATAAAGTAATAGTATTAGGTATCAATCAACGAATATATTGATGTCAAAATCAAAATCAAAAATCAAATAATCATTTATTCCTTCGGTAAAATTTTTACACTTCAAATCATCATCATTAATTTTTTAAGCTACTGCTCGTTGTCTACGCTGACCTCCCTGAGAAGAACGAGCAAGAAACACTAGGGTTGGCTCTTTTCAAATGAACTTATATGCTATGGACAATACTTTAAAACACAATTGTGTGGAATCTAGACTCCTGTTGTCTTTCTAGTTCTTTTATAGTTTCTTTCTTATAGTTCTTTATCTAAAACATACTCTTCAATTTTGTAATATGACTTTTCAATTAAAATACTTTTAATGTAAGTTTTAAATTTAGGAAATGATCATCTTAATATATTGTTTTCATCTTAATTACATCTTATTGTTTTTTTTTATTTATTTATTCAAAATACACAGAAATCTTAATCTATAATCATCAATAAGACTCAAAACGTTTTCAAGAACCCTTTAAAGGGTTTATGCGAAGGGAGAATACATCAATTTTGTTATAATTTTACGTAAGTAATACTTTTTTAATACTTGTCTGCATCTCCTAACATTCATTAACATATCTACATGGCGCTGCACATGTATCTTATTTAGTACGTCAGGCAATATGTTCTCCGCGGTCCTCATACCGTATGCGTTGGTACTTCTAGGCAGTTAATACGTAGGTAGATACGTTAAGGTACGTAATCGATTTTGCCTACTCGTTTTTGTTAAGATACTAATATTTTCGAATTTGTCTAATATTAGTAACATGTTTGATTTATCAAAGACCGACATCACCTTACAGTGGTTAAAAAGGCCAGTGGTGTTATCTTTAAATTTATTTTTTATTTTATTTAGTACAATTGTGTTAATTAGGCTTACTTGTAACTTATAAATGTTGTCTAAATACGTTCTATATGTACGCCCGTAGCTAATAAGTTCGTAACCTATGACTGTGTCCGCCAAAGTAAGGTGTAACATTCTAAGGGTCGTATTCTAGAACTCTACTCAATGCTCAAGTCAGGATTTGAGTATGGTTTAAAGCACTCGAAATCATACTCAAGTCCCTGCCATTAGTGTCGTAGTAATTTGTACTTAAATATGGAAAGTTTAACATTAATAGATCTTAGCTTGTCAGTGACACTTTCGATATGTTGAAGTGTTTGTTGATAATAAGGCCCAAATATGTATGCTGTTCAACTAAGGCTAAATAAGTGCACGCGAGCGCTTTGCATATGCCGACAGTGGACTGGTGATGCAGGCACTGGTGACCATGCGCGATTATAGTGGATACATGCGTTGTTTTCCTGTACGGGGAATGTATGTGAATGATTTTGGTTTTGTCAGCGTTGATGACCAAGTCTACATTATGAGCTCATTTACAAAAGTTAATGAAGTTGTGTTGCATGGTTTTTTACGCCTCTATTATGTCTTTACTATGAGTTATCAGGTAAGTGTCATCAGCGAACTGGTATTTGGAACCTTCCGAAAACATGTTGCACATGTTGTTGACGTATACAAGTACTCAGTAGGACCAAGAATCGAGCCTTCGGCAGTACCTCGAGCAGTAGGTGTTTCATCGCTTTCACTACTTTTCATGATAGTTCCGAAAACATTCCAAAATAGGACTCTGTATACCATTCTGTTTTAGCTTATCAAACAGTGTTCTGTACCGTAAAATATCGAATGCTTTGCTGAAGTCGATAAAGACAACGAGCACCTCTTCGCGAGCGTTCAGGTACCCGTTAACCTCATCAGTGAACTTAGATAGAAGTTGGGAAGTACTGCGGCCCTTTGAAAGCCGTATTGTTTATCATTAATTACGTCATTTTTTATTAAAAAAATATTAATTTCGTGTCCTAAGTACCGTTCCACTATTTTGTCTAATGCTAGAAAGTATTGTTATCGGTCTGTAATTGTTTACGTCATTATAAGGTCCTTTCTTATGAATAGGTCTGATGATGCCGGTCTTTAAGTTGTCGGGATATGAGGATGTGGCTAAACAATAGTTAATCAAATGAGTTATGCTAGCCAATGTTATTTCCAAGCTTATACACTGAAGATCCCTTGTTATATAATACAATATTATAATACAATACATATGTTATATAAATACAATACAATGTATAATCAATAGCTAGATAAGTATTTCGAATGTAAACATACTCACCTAATCATGTAAACACTCACTAAGGAAATGCTAAGGTCCATTTCACAATAGTTAACTAATGATGTATTACTTAACTAATTATGTTTAACTATCTCATCGTTTTTCTACTATATAATCTTAAACCATAAGAACTGTAATTGATTACTATTTCCTAACTCATAGACATCACATCTCTGTAAAATACTTATAATTTAATAAATATATTTTTTTAAAAGTTCTCTCGCTGCTCATTTGGTAACACCCTAACTCTTATCTTGTCAATGCCTGGACTTTTATTTTTATTTAAGTGTTTAATTATGGTAAATATGATAGTGTTATTGACATGTCATTCTCATTGATTCGGTAGGTGTTCTTTGGTATGTATCAGGCAGTAAAGGTACATCTCAATCGTTATATATCTTTTCATCGCTATTCTGCGAAACCATAAGCAAACTTGTTACGTAGTGAGTTGAGATCTGAATTAAAGTATTTACTAATTATCGTATCTATTGAATTACACACCTTACCACAAATATTATTAATAATTTCCCACAACTTTCGGGAGTTCCTAAAATTAGCTGACACCTCTTTTTTAACAAACTTATTTCTAACTTCTTTTATACATTTATTTATTTTATAGAAGTGTTATGGTATAGAAGTGTTGTATAATACCCTATTAGCTGCAACATTTTCATCCTGTAACCATATATCGTGCAACTCCTGTTTTTTATTACACATATAAAGCGTTCTATCGTTAACCCATTTACACACATATTTTCATAGACTTAACTAAATTGTTTTGCTATGCGTTTTAATATTTCACTCGGGCAATGTAAATTTAATACATACTTAAAATCAGTTTTACATAATACTGTTTGCAGTTTATCATTATCTAACCTAGTTATAATCTTGTGGCTGCTATAGATAATGCGCGTATTATGTACTAACACTAAACCGGTTATGTAGTGACCAGCTACCTTATAGTTTATCACTGAGGAATGCGCTTCTCTGCAGTCAGTTAGTCGAGCAAAAATATGATCAATGTAGGATTTGGTTATCAGTTCACCTTTCGATTCAACACGAGTATATTGTGAGATTCCGCATTCCATTCCGTATTCACTAATAGTATTTAAATAAAATGTTTGCACTGAATAGTAATCTTTTAAGTTGATATTTATATCTCTTAGTAATATATAGTTATACGTACGTGAGTAAAGGTTAATTACACTAGATAGCTCTTCTATAAACATTGGTTGACTTAGTTTAGGCGGTCATTATACAGCGCATATACTCATTTTTAAACCGTAGTAGCTTGAATTAATTTCTTCAGCTACACACTCAAAATATACTGTAGACGTGGATAATCTAGTGAAGCAAAGGGTATTGTGTACATACAGTATTACTCCTCCACCTTTACACCGTCGTCGCCGCAGTTCCGTATGCATTTCAACAAGAAACAAGTTTCTGCAGTCATCAGAAATATTTACTTTTGTTAGCACTAATAAATGTATAGTGTGTATACTGGTCGATATAATATGTTCTTGGTGGGCAAATTTTATTAGCATAGTTCTAAAATTGACGTGTAGCACATTTAGGTGATTATAATTTACAAACTTTTATATATATATGTATATTACAATTTAAAAATTATTTTTTTTGTATTGCTGCTGAATAATTATCGTTATGTGCTATTTGTAATCTATATAAAGTAATCTATGTAAAAACGTATACGGGGAAATGTATAAAAGAATCGTTTCTTTTGTAATGAAACTATGTAAGTATATTTTACGGGCATACAAAATAGCCACGACACAAAAATTATCACAATTTATATATTACATATTATTTTATACCCTTCCTGACTTCAAATATTCAAGTAACATAAGTAAAATTATTATACCAGCCAGAATTAAAACACAATATAAGTACTTCCTTGGTATTAGGTTTGGTTAGTGCATTAGAAAATATTGAATAAAATTTCATTTTGTTCGACTAATTAAATTAACAAAACGACTAATATTTTCAATATCATTTTTTTTTAAATAACGCATACACTCAACATAGCCCCGCACTAATCAAAATCAAAATCAAAATCAAAATAATCTTTATTTCATAGGTAAGCATTATTACACTTGAAATCGTCACAATGGTTAAACTCTACCGCTCATTCGTAAGGCAGATTCCCCTGAGAAGAATGAGCAAGAAACTCTAGGGGTTGCTCTTTGTAAATAACATTTACAATATTTTTTTTATTTGAAACATCAGAATGAGACTACCTCCATGAGCAAAACGGGTTACTACCACGGATTTTTGTCATCCAAGTACGCAGAAGTTGTATAATAACCTTTAGTATAAAGTTTTTGTTTCACTATAGTTTTAAACCTCGTGAAAGGCAAATTTTGTATATCAACCGGAATCTTGTTATAGAAGCGTATACATTGCCCCTTAAATGATTGTTTGACTTTGTGAAGACGACTATCAAGAAAAGCTAGTTTATTTTTATTCCTCGTATTAATGTTATGTCTGTCACTATTTTTCATAAAGAAATTACTATTCCTTTTAACATAAATTATATTTTCATAAATGTATTGTGAGGCTAGTGTAAGAATGTTAATTTCCTTAAACTTATCTCTCAAAGATACTTTGGGGCCCAGATTGTAAATTGCCCTAACTGCACGTTTCTGCAGGACAAAGATTCTATTGATATCGGCGGCATTACCCCAAAGCAAAATGCCGTATGTCATAAGACTGTGAAAGTAGCTGAAGTAAACCAATCTAGCGGTTTCGACGTCTGAAAGTTTCCTTATTTTTTTAATCGCGTACACTGAAGAGCTGAGCCGTTTTGACAACTTACTTATATGGGGACCCCATTGCAATTTAGCATCTAACGTTATACCTTTTTTTTTGTTTAAGCCGCGTAGATTTCCAACCGTGCAACTTTATCAAGATGCAGATGTTCTCACTGCTCGTCAAATTTATATTTTACACACTGTACTTCGACAGCATTCCAATATACCTAGTGAGAATTATACTACAGCATCCAAATCAAGAAGGTCCTATGCAGTGTGCAGGACTAACAGGGCTAGTACTTCTTTTGCGTCGAGATTCTATCATTTTAGGAGTGGGAGATTGTACAATCTTATTAACAAAAAGCTAAATATTGTGAATGACTATAATAAAGTATCTAAAAAGAAAATTAGTAAATGGCTTGGGTTACTGGATTACAGTGAAACCGAAAAATTACTTGAAATATTATCATAGTTTAATATCACGTACAACATGGGTTTGTCTCGCGCCTCTGCATGCACATACACACATATTTGCATCAACAAACACACACACCTAACACACACACATACACACACCAATACACACACACACACACACACACACGCTAACACACAAACATATATATAAATAAACACTCATGCACACCTATCACTCTTATATTCTTCATTTTGTAAGTGCTTACCTTCTAAGTCATATGTCCGTGGTGGGGGGCCTGGAGGCTATAGCACAGGTCTCGACCTAGTTTAGAATCCAGTTCCCTCACAAACTATAATTAGCTAAGATACTAGTGCTTATTATATATGTATACAACAATTTTTATAGTTTGTGATGGTAAATAAACGTTTTTTCATTTTTTTCATTTTTTCATACCTAGAAATACAACTGTATCCACAAGATTCAATTTTTCGTTTCTAACTACAATGTTTGTAACCGTCTCTCTAACATTGGGTAATGTAAATTTCACACAATTTGTTTTTTTCTCATTAAGAAGTAGGTTATTAACAGCAAACCAATCAACTACTTTAGATATAGCATTGTTCACATCGTCATAGGAACATTGGTGCCTTTTAACTTTAAATAATAAGGAAGTATCATCAGCAAACAATACTATCTCATGTTTTATACCCTCCATAAGGCTAGGTAAATCATTAATATAAACTAAAAACAAAAATGGGCCTAGAATTGAACCTTGAGGGACACCCATGCTAATTACAGACCCTGACGATCTCGTACCGTTAACATCGACCCTCTGTACCCTACCACGCAAATACGATTTAAGAAGGTCGAGATCACGTCCCGCCACACCATAATGGCGAAGTTTCCTGACCAGTGTATCATGGTGCACACAATCAAAAGCCTTGGAAAGGTCACAGAATACACCAATAGCATCATGTGAGACTTCCCATGCATCAAATATATGATTAATCAACTCTACACCAGCGTCGGTTGTAGAGCGACCCCGAGTGAAACCAAATTGTTTAGGAGACATTAAATTATTACTATAAAAATGTGCACACATCTGATTTAGAATAATTTTTTCAAATATTTTACTGAGAGTTGGTAGTATTGATATAGGTCTGAAATTGGTGGGGTCAGAAATACTACCAGATTTGAAAAGTGGAATAACTTTACTTTGCTTCATGAGGTCAGGAAAGACACCATCATCAACACATTTATTAAAGACACAGGCTAAGTAAGGCGCAATACAATCAACTATAGAACTAATTACTCTGACTGAAAGACCATCAAGATCAGCAGTATTTTTTATATTTATAGACTTAAAGGCTTTAACAATATCGTTTGGAAATACATGACGGAACCTTAAATTAGTGATACTAACTGCATTATTTTCTTTTAGTAAGGATTCAGCGGCCGTGGGAGATGAATTTAACGAATTAGTAGTCAAAATTGGAATGTTGGTAAAAAAATTTTCAAATATTTTAGCAACTTCTGCGTCTGTGTTTACAATTTTGTCATTAAATCTTAGTTGAAAATCTAAGTTACGAGGTTTGACCCTTCCAGTTTCGCTATTTATAATATTCCAAGTCGTTTTTACTACATTCGCGCTGCTTTTTATTTTATTATTAATAAACATTGCTTTGGCTGCCACACAAACACGTTTAAACATTTTCGAATATTTCCTAACAAAATCATTAAAACTGTTACTAGTGTTATAAGTTCTTTCATCGTAAAGATCATACAGCCTCTGTCTACTTTTGTGAATTCCCACAGTCGCCCATTCACTAAATTTCAA
>NW_020655930.1:0-11155 GCF_003589595.1 Hyposmocoma kahamanoa
GCAAGCAAAATTAGACAGTGCTGCGATGACATTACAATTTAAATTCATCGTTTTAGCTTTTTCAAATTCCTTTACATGTCACTACGTTTGAATAGGTTGACTTGGGACATTTTTTTCGTGGTTTTTGTATTAGACCCGTCGTCGTCCATTTATTTGTAAGCCAATGGAAATGGCAGACAGTTGAGAGGAACTCCTCAACACAACAGAACAGCAACTATATGTTCCAAACAAAAGAGTATCAATGGTGATAGTGGTTTGTTTTAGTGTTGAATTTTGTCAAAGAGTATCAGTATCGTAGTACCGTGTATAGACGTGACAGTCTATACCTATTGGGAATGAGCTAGGCAGGCAGATAATATTGAGTGTTTGCTTATGATATTTATCCATAGTTGGGGAATTAACGAAAAGCCCCTGGCAAAGTCGCTACTAGTTGCACAATACTTTTTATTTTGCTTTGAGCCGCGGCCCTTCCGCATGCTATTTAAAAGTGTTATATTACTAAAAAGAAGAAACAAATTAATTATAAGAAAAACAATAACATCGAGTTTTTGAAATATGTTATGTACTTTTCCTTGCGGGAAGGCAAAGACATTTAGGCCATGCAGCCTAGTCAAGGTATATAGATATCGTTGAGCCTGACCTTTTTTATTTTTTAAATTTATACGGTAACCTTAGTAACTGTTATAATCATATTGTACCTACATACTCTGTTATTGTGTAATCGGAACACTCTGTTGCTTATTAATCTATGATTTATATTTTGTCTTGTTTTAAAACGCATCATTACATGCTTGCAAAACGAGATGGATAGTGTGAAATTATGTATACTATTTTGCGATTATCAAATATTATAATGCACAAATTAATCAAAAACCACAACATTACTTACCGAATCAATGTGAATAATTTAAAACTTTAAATTTGTGTTAACACAATTAGTCAAATAGTGAAATGAGCATTGTGATTAATTATTTAAAGAGGACCGCATCTGCATCCGCTGCGCCATCTTAATGTTTGACAACGAACTAAATGATGTGTAGCGTATTCACTACACATCAGTAAAACACAGCGTGTGTATGGAAAGCCGCATCTAGTACGCTAGTACATAGATATCATTGTCAATGATTATTATGTCATTCATAAAATGCAGCTAGATACAGCCAGACTTCACATTACATTTAACTACTTCTGCGGAACACAATGACCCTTTCACTGCGGCGATAGGGTAGTCCATAAACGATTGTCGGTCTCGTCTTGAATGTCTAAAGACAGACTTAATCGTTTTTTAATTACCTCTAAATGAAGCCAAAATCACGCAAACATAGTTCTTAAGACGTTTTCACTAATGAATGACAAATGATTGATCGCTGTTTCTGCATCCCTTGTTCAGTAAGCTGTCAAGAAATTTATTTTTATTAGATTAAGGGCGCTTTTATTTTAGACGATGCAAAGTATCGGCACGAACCAGTAAGCGGCTCGCCAGTCCATAACAGTTGCAGTGCCACTCGGAGTTTTAAATCGCAAAGATCTGAGGGGCACTACCATTGTGCCCATCACCCGAGACACAAGTTGACAAGCCCCTTGAGCCCGTAATTTCACCAGCACCCCTTATCCTTTAAAACCGGAACGCATTAATGCTCACATTACTGCTTGGAGGCAGAAATAGGTGAGGTGGCAGTACTTCACCGGACGAGTTCTTTCACAAGAAGATCTTCTGTTACACATTAACAACCTCGAATGGCTTTGAAAATGTTGTTGGATAGTGTTGAACCAACCAGTTTGAAAAAATTATATAGTATAATCTCAGTACAGAGTACTAAAAAAACCGACCTCAAAAGTACGTGGAATTACGTCTATTTGCTAAGTTTCATTGAAATATCCCCTAGTTCGCCACTATACAGGTCTTGATACTGGAGATAATAAAAATAGGTTCTCACTACGACACTACTCAAAGTATATCGAGATAAAAACGCCTTGAATTGGAGAAATAGCAAAATCAACTAAATAATTGCTAAAAGTAATTGCTCCTAAATTAAAGTTAGGCACTATTTATAAAAATGAATCTTCTTGCGTGAACAGCCACCCTTTGAGGTGGATGATTTTCTTCAAAATTAAATGGGACCACTATGGAAATATCCCCTTTCCAACAAAAAAAGAATCATGAAAATCGGTTCACAAATACCGGAGTTACCGCGTAACATACATACAAAAAAAAAAGGAACATACAGTCGAATTGAGAACCTCCTCCTTTTTTGAAGTTGGTTAAAAATTGTCAGTGTATAACTGATTACAATACGGTGTGAAAACACGATTCCTAAAAAGTTTTCACGATAGAAAAAAACCACAAACTTACTTCAAAATTTAACAAGAAAACAGGTATTTTACGTATACCTTTTTTTTGTATGCGATAGACATTTTTCAAATGACTTTAGTTTCGTTTGTAAAAAAAAAATCTGAAATAATCCTGCCGCTCGGCCCAAGCCGTACCCACACCCACACAAAATGATCCTAATGCGGTTCATTAGTGTGGGAAAAATTCGAATTCGAGCTAAGGTAGTGTCGACTCGTCAATGAGACTGGCGCGTTGTTGGCTGCCACTTGACAGATAAAAAGAGGCTCGTTACACCTTTTTCTTGAAAGAGCCGCGATAAATCTTCTCAAATTACAACAAATGCGTCTGCTATTACTTGCACGCTTTTAAAATTTAACTATCTGCTGCCTTGGCAGATTTTCAAAAACACTCTCGGGATCGAAATTGGCGCATTAAGAAATGAAAGAGAGTCGATTAATCGGCACTATCGTTTGGCGATCCTAACCAAATTGCTGAATAAAGAGAAAAAGAACTTCTTGGCAACGTAGAGAAGACTATGTTGACTAAGGCTGTAGACACAAAAAAGTTAGATAGGTAGTAACACGCATTGAATTCGAAAAGAAGGAACTTTCAAAGGAAAAATATGGTAGTTGCTGTAGTAGGGGAGCGTGGGGGAATTGCAGGCTCCTAAGGAAAATTGATAAGAAAACTCATAAATTACGCAATTTAAATTTGTATTAGTTATGAACGTAAGCTTCGCATATCCGGGTAGTAGATAAACACAGAAAAAAATTTAAACTATAATATAATATTTGTTTAATAAGGGAAAAAACTAAAATGTGTCATTCGCTCCCATTACCCCACAGTTCGGGAAGTGGGCGCCGGTAAATATAGCTAAGTGTTTCAAGGTAAGTTCAGTATCTGCTGTTTTTTTTGGTGCAATATCTTGCTATTTTTTCAGATTTGACCTGGCAATACTGTACTCAATATTTGACACCTTTGATAGAATAGAATAAGGCCATGCAAAACTTAGACTATGGAAACCAATTTTTTCTATCCTCTAATATGCAAAACGACAACTTTTTAGGAGAGGGGTTTTAAAGATTCTATGAAAGACATAAACCGGTAACTTTTTTATGCGTTATAATTATAAATAGAAGTAGTAGAATAGCTATGGATTATTATTATAAACAGCAAAAATACGTTTATAATAAGGTCATGAAGTGGTCATGAGTTTACTTTTAGTAGAAAACCTGTTTAATGTTTGTCATACTTAGATATTAAAAATGTTCTGATGGAGTGTCTAAAATCATTTTAAACGTGGACACGGCAAGTTACGATCATAAATCGTGGACGAAGATATCCAAATATGACAAAATTTGGGTTATAGATTTTAATTAGAGTTATTAGGTTATTTAATAAAAAAACATTCGAAATAAATGTCAACAAGGAAGCCTTTAAATTAGACGCTTATAGAAGCTCTGCAGTACTCATTTTCACATAATATTTAGAAGCGCAGTTACAGCGCCACTTTTGATAACATTAATAAAAATAACAACAACAACACACACACTCATTGCCTCGCACTAGGGAAATCTTGTATCGCGGGTGCCATAGACACTCAAATACACAACCACAAATTACACCCAAACTCACGAGAGAAATAAATGTAGGGCTTACAAATTTCTTCCAGGGCCCTCTACGTGGTAGTCAGGCGTGGTAACCATCCGGCCACGGTGACAGTTTAGTACTTTTGCAGTCACAATTTAATGCATTAAAATGCCACTGCAGCGTTCTACAAGCGTGTTATGGACAGGGGCGTGTAGCTTACCATCACTCGGACGACTTGTTCCTCCCGTCACTTGATATTATAAAAAAGCGTTTAATTTAAGTCACAATGTCAAGTAATCACAATTTATGGAAATAAGTATATGTAGGTAAACAAGTATTACGCCTGCTGTAATGTTAATGTGCAAACACCTTGTTAAGCTTAAATTCAAGCCTTCTTTTGTTCATGACTCATTTGCAAACAAAATGCACAAAGTTGTTTTCATCGTGTCTCGCCTTGGCAATGAATTTAAACGACTTAAAGTTTTTACTGGTTCTATTTATACGAAATTAATTAGAGAACCTTTACAGCGGACAATGTTGACACATCTGTTTAATAGTGTAAAACCTGTCCGGATTAATGGTTTCCGGGTTAGGGGACATCCTTTCATAATATTTCGGCACACAGTGACAATTAATTATCGTTCCAAAACTTTACCGTATTATGTTCTTTCTGTATTTGATCTTTAGGTCTCATGATTAGTTATTATAATTTGAAAATGCTGCGCTTGGTGGTTTCGAATATATTTGAACTCCCGTCTTTATGAAAATGTATATTCGCGCCATCTATTGTTGACCCCCCTTGCATCAAGTGTTTACAATTACGGCTCCGTATATTTTGTATGGAGTCGTGTTCTGTGATTGGTTATGTTACTATACAAAACCAAATGCAATATTATGTTCAGTGCTTTTCAAGAGCAAGTTTTAAAGATAGTATAAATATATATAAATAAATTTAATGACAATTTTTTATTTGTTAATTACACATAAGTTTAATTCAGATGCTGGTGTTGCTTGCTTGTTGTATTAGGAGACACCGCTCTTCTTGCCTAGTGGTAAATTACACGCCATTCTTTAACAGTTGCAGTCGTGCGACTTAAAGCTTTAAATCGCCAAGACGTGAGGGGCATTGCCACTGCGCCTGTCACCCAGAGACATAAGTAGACAAGTCCAACGCTTCATTCCTTTCTTCCTTAACCCGGAAACCATTAATACGGACAGGTTTTACACTATTAAAGAGACGTGTCAACATTGTCCGCTGTAAAGCTTCTCTAATTAATTTCGTATAAATAGAACCAGTAAAAATCGGCTGCGTGAAGCTGATTACGACTTCACGCATTAACTGCAAACATGCAAGTAATCTGTTAGCAGTCTTATGGTGACGGGCACAGCGGCAGTGTCCCTCAGATTTTTGCGAGCTGAGTGGCACTACAACTACACTTCGTTCCGTTACTAATAAAAAAATCTCAATGAACAAGTAACAAAAATAGTTGAAAGTTTTATTTCAGCACAGTAACTCACTGTACGACGTTCTTGACGTTACTTTATGAACTCCTAAATTTTGAGAAAGGTGTTTAAACCTAGTTGCTAATACCGTACTTACTTTGTTAAATTCTTATTTATGTTAATGAAACTCCAGATTTATTCATTGGAATCGATATTTGGTATAGCCTACTTGTTTTATGATAATTGCTTTGCGTGTAATAAAATTAGAAAATATAAATTTATATTGTTGCTGGTTCGAATTAAGTTGGATCTAAGGATTTTTTCTTAGTGTTATATCGTTGTATTAATAATTATAACAAACTAATGGAGTAATTTCACAAAAACATATTGAATATCATAGTAATAAAACATCGTGATAAGCAAATAACTTAATTAAAATTATTAAACCGACATTTCCAGTCAGCTGCTGGTAGCTGTAAAGGGCCTGGCTGAGTAAAGAAATAGATATCTCACGAATGGCGCTAGCGCAAAGAAGTCGCTAGAAACCAAAAGTAAAGATCTGCAACAAGCGCATAGAAAAATTCCTAAATTTCTGTAGCACAGTTAGGAGAGCGACAGATCCGATATGCTGAAGGCGCTGGTTCGAATTTAGCCTGATCGAAGGAATTTTTAAATTTAGTTTTTTTAAATAAGTAAATGGGAGCTCATTTGACCTCCATCTGATGGAAAGCGATGACGAGGTCGACGATGTAGCATGCACACTTAAAGAGTGCCCATTCATTTTCGCCTTGAGAAAGCCCAAGTTATAGCGTTCGGGGAACAAGTCTGCAGGCAGAGAATTCCACTCCCTTGCCGTTCGCCATGTTTATTTTTTGTTATAATATCAAGTAACGGGACGAACAAGTCGTGCGCCTGATGGTAAGCTACACGCCTGTCCATAACAGTTGCAGTGCCCGTCATTCTGCAGCTTTAAATCCCAAAGATATGAGCACTGTCACTGCGCTTCTAACCTTGAGACATAAGTTGACAAGTCCCATGTGACTGTAATTTCACTAGCACCCTTACCCTTCAAAACCTGAACGTAATGCTTGACATTACTGCTTGGCGGCAGAAATAGGTAAGGTGGCAGTATTTCCCTGGACGAACTCTTTCACAAGGAGCTATGAATGTTGAAGCGAAGTTTAAGGGACGATACAAGTTAAAACGTTTATAATTCGTTCAAACATTCTTAACAATATTTATGCAAGATACATCTCTATTGTATAGATATATAGAGAAATATTTCACGAGCGGAATTACAACCCAATAACATCAAAAGCCCTTCGATAACCGAGCATGTTACCAGCATTGAACGCTTTCTTTGTGTTTCCGGTTTCGTACAATACAGTTTCTATTTTCGTCCCGAATCGAGTGTTTTCGTAGTTTTAGTACATTCCTAACTTCATTTATTGCAAAAAAGGCACCGTATTGAAGATTTGGAGAAATATTTTCATTCGAAAATAAATCAATGTTGCCTCTCTGCCGACTACGGGTTAGTTCCAATTCTATTTTGACGGCGTTAGCAGGGCGATATGATCCCTCGTCATAGCTCATTGTATGATGTATATAAGTAAAAATGTTATTGGTGATTATTGTAATCTATGCAGTTTTAATTCCGTTCTGCTAAACATTAATAATTATTATTTGTCAATTTGAATTTTTATTTAATTTTATTAAAAATTTTGTTGATTTTTACTTTTGACAATATTATTCATGTTTGAATTCACTTGATTACATGCATCGAGCACATAACCAGAAATGGAGTCGAAATGTCATTTAATATGTTTGAAAACTATTCTGCCATAACATTACGGTGACAACTGCAACGCTCCGATTGGCCGGCCCGAATTGAAAACAATTGACGGGTGTCGTCAATTGTTTTTACTTCAAATAGACCAGTTCAACTTGAGCTTTGCGTTCAAAGAAAATTCTCGTAGTCGTGCCGTTACCATTGTGCTGCTTACTTTATCCTTACATATTTAATTTCCTTGGTTACCCAAAAACAACAAAACAAGTGAAATATAGCTGTAATAACGAGCTGAAGGTCAGGCGATGATTTACCGTTGCAGCTTGCAGCTCGAGCTTTAATGTCTGCTTCACCGTCGTCTTACTAAGCTTAATAGCTTTTTAAACTTTTAACAGATTTTTGAAACCCGCGTTATGATAAACTTCTTAGCCTTTCGCGCTTGCTACACTTGGTCTAAAATCGCGTATTACTTAGTTATTTTTCTCAAACCGACCAATGTTTTGGGCACTTTGAGGTTCCACGAGCATCAACCATGACCATTTAACATTTTTTTTCTATTCCTTTAGTTTAATCTGTCAATTACAACAAATTTAGATTAGATTGTAAGTCAATGATTAGATTAGATTTTTTCTTGCGTAATTATTTTGAGCAGGTCGTATTTTGTCATCACGCATTATATGACCAAAATACTGTAGCTTGCTTTTTTTGACAGTACTCAAGACCTCTAATTTCTTATCCACCATCAGCAATACTCTTTCATTGGTTATTCCGTAGAATAATATCTTCCACAAATGAAGCTTAAATTCAATATTCGCATCGTGTAGAAAGTCCTGGAAGTAAGTCTGTGCCTTAATTATTCAACAGCCGCACTAGGATAGCTATTAAAGCAGCCATTTAAATGCTATTGAGCTCGAAGTCTGTGGCTAACAAAATGAATGAATGTGTGGTTATGAAATGGTGAAGTGAACCTAATGTCGTTCATTACAAAGCCAAAGGATTTATAATTACAATTTATTAATCTATTTTATATCTTACTATTTTCTAAGTTACTGGCAGTGGCACGGCGTTTCAACGCACCGTATGGTATGTCGTTTTGATTCAGGGAAATGTCACACGAGTGCTGATTTTGATGATTCTTTTTTTGTTTGAAAGAGGCACCTCCATAGTGGTCCCATTTAATTTTGAAGAAAATAATTTTTATTATAAGGAGCAATTATTTTAATGGTTGATTTTGATATTTTCCAATTCAAGGTGTTTTTCTCTCTCAATATACTTTGAGTAGTGAGAACCGATTTTTATTATCTCCTGTGTCAAGTTCCGTATAGTGGCGAACTAGGGGATGAATCCGGGTTTGCGCACTTTCCGTTAACCGATTTCAATAAAACTTGGCAAATAGATGTAATTCCACGTATTTTTGAGGTCGGTTTTTTTTAGTACTCTGTACTGAGATTATATTATGTCAAAAGTCATGGAACAAAATTTATTGTTTATAATGTTAAATTACTTTATCAAAAAAAAAAAAAAGGGTAAATGACAGAGTTGGTAGCCCTAAATTTGAACTCAAACGGATACAGTTAAATTTTGAATAACCTCTTTTATAAATGTCCTGACACGGTTGTGGTTCTTTTTGCGCAACATTTCGGTCGTTGTTTCCGCTGCACAAATATAATAACGGACCTAGGGAACTTCTGTAGGCAAACACAAATGGCTCTCAAGAGTAAAGTGTTTTTGGAAATGAAATAAATCAGCTGATATTGTAGCACAACTTTTAGATAAATATTTTCTATGTAGTGGAAATTAATAGCTCTTTTTATTTGAAATGTGATATATAATACAGGAATGTGCTAAAAGTGAGGCAATCTTCTTCTTCGTTTTGCTTAATGGCGGTTCCTTCTTTTTAAGATTTCGCCAGTGTCGAGTTTTCCGCTTAGCAGAATGTAGATTATGTTTCTGTAAATATGGCCGCCACAAAGAGGATAGGCAAATTGAGGCGGCGTGCTTGGATTGACTCGGGATTCCTTAAAACGGGCCGATATGGGTATTTTAGTTCGAGATTCGTATAATTTCACGTTTTAACCTTCGATTAAGGCACAATAGCACTATCCTATTCCACTTTAAACTAGATTTCACAAAATAATTGAAAGTCAAAATAAAAACGACACTTTTCCCTCCAAAAGGTCCAGAGCGAATCCAGTGAGGCAATCATTGAACAGTTTTAATAGATATGTCTCGATGACAGCGGCACCAACTTAGTTATAATAGATAGTTGTCAAAAATAGAATATAGTTTTCTCAGAGTTATTTGTTCAAAAACAATTGGAAAGTGTCTCAAGTGGTCAGAGCAAATGAGTAAAGCCAGAGACCCACTGATAAAAAGGTTCCATATTAAGAGGGAGCATGCCAAAAAAGTTTTGACGTTGGCTCCGCTCAAATTTGTGAAACAAATATATGCCTGAAGTTCGCGTGACATGCGACAGGAGATGTTGAATTTTGCGCATTAAAAGTACCAAATACGTTTTAGCGGAATAACTCTAAAACTAAAGGGATTAAAAAAAAATCCGTAGTCACAGTTCTCTATCATGCATAAATATAATTAATTATTTAATTTTTGTCCTAATAACCTGTAGCATTTCGAGGATGAATCGAAAATATGTGAAAAATAGAGGTGATTTCGTGATTTTTATCTATCGAGGAAACTTTATTGTTTTATGTTTCTGATTAATGTCTATGCTTGAATATATCGTGTAGTTACTCATACAATATTTTATTTTAACTTTAAAGTGGATATACCCCTCTAAAATCAAATCGAGGATTAGGAATTTTTCTTCTGCTCCCTCTTAAATAAAGGAGTGAATGCAGTTTACTTTTATGTTTATTTAACTCACCCAGGTGATTTAAGTTTACTAAAAGTGTACTTAATACACATAGGTGAATTAGTTAGGTGAATTAATTCACTTTTATTTCGGGTTTCGTTAACTTATAACGCACCCGAAATAAAAGTGACGAGAAAAAAGAAACATGAAATAATGATAATAATTAAGCGCATTTAAGTTTAATATTCAGTGTATACTATATAAAAATTAACCTACTTCCTTATATATTATAAGAACGACAAAAAACAACTCTTCTTTCTAAAGTGCAAAAATATAAAAATCATAACCAACAACATAAACAAACAAGATAAAGATAAAAATCTCAGTCAATCATGGGACATGAAAATTAAGTCATCATTCAGTTATGTCTGATATTAATGCTCGCAACCCTTTTTTTCACTACATCTAGAAAAGTTAAAACTTTTATAACTTTAGTGCAAAGTAGGTTGGTTTGTTTTTGTTGTTGACTTGTTTGAAAAAACAAATATACACGAATTAGTTCTTAGGTTTTCGCGATTGTTACACATAGGAAATGAAACTATTTTTCCGGATTTAAATCGCGTATATTTGTTTTTTCAAACAAACCGACGTTTCGGGCCCTTTACAGGTCCCATGGCCATGGCACCTGTAAAGGGCCCGAACGTCGGTTTGTTATAATATACGCGATTTAAATCCGGAAAAATAGTTTCATTTCCTATACACGAATTAGATTCGAAAAAAAATATTTTACTTCATATACGTAACAATCGCGAAAATCTAAGAGCTTGGTGTACTCGAGCTCCTTGTGAAAGAGTTCATCCAGGGAAGTACTGCCACCTTACCTATTTCTGCCGATAACAATAATGTGAGCATTACTGGGTTCCAATTTTGAAGGCTATGAGTGCTGGTAAAATTACAGACACATGCATTGTCAACTTATGTCTCACGGTGACAGGCACAGTGGCAGTGTCCCACAGATCTTTGCGATTAAAAGCTCTCAGCGTTACCACGTGCACCACCAGATGCACAACTTGTTCGTCCGGTCACTTGATACCGTTAAATAATTTAGATACACCCCCTGAATATCCCTAGATTTCATCCGCTATGCACATTGACTTACAAATAAATGGACGACGGGTCTAATACAAAAACC
>NW_020655931.1:0-18188 GCF_003589595.1 Hyposmocoma kahamanoa
TCATTGTTCTTTTTAATTTTACAATTAATAGTCAGCATGAACAAGGAATGATATACATTGGAGAGTGGACACCTCCAGGACAAATTAATTTAGGCTACCCGGACATTAAACCGGGTCAAGAAAGTTTTATAAAAAGAAATTGCACTTTAACAAATTGTTTTTATACCAACGACAGTCAATTGGCTAACTTGATCCATTATGACGCTTTGTTATTTAATGTGAAAATACTTAGTGACATTCATTACCACGTCACTACTCCACCCAATAAGACAAAAACAAAACGTCAGTCGCTTATATTTATAGGCTTTGAACCGGCTATGTACTATCCAATACCTAACACTGAGCATAGTTACGACTTAACCTGGACGTACAAACTGTCTTCAGATGTTGTACATCCATTTTTTGTAATAAAAAATAATAGTGGCGAAGTAATAGGACCACGAAAGTATATGCAATGGGACACCAACGTCAAAGATATGGCGCCCATAGATAGGCAACTCAGACATAAGATCAACAGAAAAAGCATTGCAGCCGCTTTTATATCATCGCAATGTGAAACCATGAGCAACCGACAAGAATTTGTTGTTAAGTTACAAAATGAATTATCTAAATATGGACACCGTGTCGATATTTATGGTAATTGTGGATCACTTCAATGTGAAATGGATAACGGGACAGGAAGTGATCAATGTTCCGACTTAATACAGAAAAAATATTATTTTTATTTGGCATTTGAGACAGCATTTGCCGAAGACTACGTAACCGATCAGCTTCTGTATGCCCTAAATAACTACGCGATGCCAGTAGTTTATGGCGGTGCCAATTATACAAGGTTTGTTTTAGCTATTATAATAAATACTGTATTAGCATAGTATAATAAAACCAGTAGCGTAACTCCCACCTGTTCGGCTCGCCGATGCATACACTCGGAGCGTAGGGTTGCGATATTATTATTTTAATACATTCATGTGCTATATTGAAATTACCTTTGTCAATTCATTATCAACTATTTTAGTACACCACGCTGACCCACACACACACGGGGTTGGGGACTTCACAAGTTTTACGAGGGTTGTGAACCTTCGACGTGCTGATTTCATCACGATGTTTTTTCCTTCTCCGTTAGACGTGCATTGTTTTTAGATTAAAAAAACGTGTACGGGCCAACAACCGTGACGCTATTCGGATGTATAAAAAACGGTTTAAAGGTTTTTTAACGTACGTAAGTTTCCCCAAAATTTTACTTTAATACACGTCGCTTTCATAGTAAGGAAAAACGGAGTAATCGCGTAAACGGAGTGCCTTTCACTTGACTCCGACTTTTCGTGATATATTCATACCGATAGCAGACCGTCTTCACCTACTTGGAATGGACTTATCGTCGCATCTGAACTTCGGCAGATACATTGAATCCATGGCCAGAAATGCTGCTAGGAAGTTTGGCATCTAAAGAGAGGCGTTACTTGACACCGGGACAGTCCCACATCTTTCTACATAAGTTTTGTTTATAGTGCCCCTCCCTACCAACCTCTTGTTTATGCGAGAAGGGCACTATGACCTGTGCGAACGAGCTCGCACAGGCACCATCTGAGTCAGGTCCTAACCCCGGATCAGCACGTTTGCACGTACTTCATCCGGTTCTCTGTAAGGCTAGTGCTTTAGGTGAGCCACTGTGGGTGGACGTACAGCACCCTCCCAATTTACCAGATATGTACCGGAGGTGCGCTCCGCACGACTAAAGGTTTCCACCGCTGAGCTGCCGACTCTAAGCCGATTACCAAATCTTCTCATTGGTGGCAGAGCTGTAAGGCACGCTCACTTCCCGACGCCGAATGAACGACGTCTCTCCAGTTTCGAGATTTCTACGCGGCTGGAGGGATCGGTAGATGTCTAGCTCATCCTCTACTAGCTCTCCGGCTTAGTGCCGGAGATGCCAAGTGGCAGTATCCTGCGACAATGTTCGGACACAACCACCGACTTAATGGGCAACTCACGTGCACCGCGCGTCTCCTCGCTTCAGGCCCTCAACTAGTGGAGAGGGTGGTGGTCACCCTCTTCCCTAGGGTCGAGAGCAGTCCCGCCCCGGGTTCGTCGGGACGAGTATCAGCAACGGATGAGGACACTTGGTCTGACGATCTCGGCGTGACAGACGAGGAGCTGGATCGAGCCGTGAGGCGTCTCGGTGCTCGGAACACTGCGCCTGGCCCAGATGGTGTCCCGGACAGGGCGGGGGTGCTGGCTCTTCACGCCGGACTGGGGAACCACATGAGACGACTGTTCACCAGCTGTCTCCGAAGCGGTGTGTTCCCGTCCGGCTGGAAGTCGGCGAGGATGATCCTCATAAAGAAGGAAAGGCCTCCCTCTGCATACCGACCCATATGCCTGATGGACGAAGCCGGCAAGGTGTTCGAAAGAACACTTGCCGAGCGGCTCAGCGGCATCTGTCTCGAGTAGGGCCTGACCTGTCGGAAGACCAGTACGGATTCCGGCAGGCGCGGTCGACAGTGGACGCGACCCTTCGCGTTCGCACACTGTCGACGCAGGTACTGTCCCGGGACGGAGTGGCGTTGGCGGTAAGCCTGGATATCGTCAACGCCTTCAACTCCTTGCCCTGGTTGACCGTTAATCAGGCGCTCGAGGATCATCGAGTGCCTCCGTACCTGAAGCGAGTTCTCAGGTCCTAATTATGCGACAGGTACATTACGCACCCGGGTCGGGATGGCGCAAGCCATCGCAGAGAGGTCGTGTGTGGGGTTCCGCAGGGGTCTGTCCTTGGACCACTCCTTTGGAACCTCGCATACGATGCTGTCTTGAGTGTCGCCCTCCCCCCGGGCGTGCATAGCCTAGGAGGATGTCTCCCTAGACCGCTACTAAGACGCGCTAGCTGCACGCGGGACTAACGCCCTGGTCACACGCTACCGGGGCGATAAACGTGTTCGTCCTTGCAGCTAACCACAAACCCCAGCAAGTCCATACCCAAGTCCGGGTCCGCCAGTGATGCCCTTGAAGACGTATAACTGGCGGAGGGCTTAGCCCGGACGCCTGCCGTACCCTGGTCTTGCCATCCAGTCCGTAGTCTCTCCGGAAAACCCTATCTCTCGGGTCGATGATATTGGAGATAGGGACATTGACACCGGAACAGTTGCTTCAACTGTACTAAGCACAAGTCCGGTCGTGTATGGAGTCCTGCTGCCACTTATGGGATGGCTCTGCTAAATACCAACTGGCCACCTTGGATTCAATAGACAAGCGTGCTAAGAGGCTTATAGGTGACTCGAAATTAGTTATTTTTTAATTAATATTAGCATCTAATGTCTAATTGCGATGCCTAAACTAAGTAAATATGTACCTGTATTTCAGGCATCTTTTTGGGCGAATTTCTTTATATTACAGCTTAAAAATAGATTTTCTATATTTAACAATAAAATAATTAGTGGTTATAAATTAATGGTCACCTATATAAAACAACAAATTGTAATTATGAAACAAGTTCCAGCAAGTCCTCTGTTTCATTAGACTAGATTAGACGTGGATTGGGGTGGACTCTGTTGTCGATATTCCCCGGATTCGCACGAAGCGTTTCGCTAGGGAGCGGAATTCCCTGCCTACAGACTTGTTCCCCGAACGCCATAACTTGGACTTTTTCAAGGCGGGAGTGAATAGGCATTATATAGGTGTGCATGCTACATGCTCCACCTCATCGTCACTTTCCATTAGGTGAGATGGAGATCAAATGCAGCACTTATATACAGGGTAATTTATAAAATACTAACAACTTCGCAGGATTATATTACTAATGTCATAAACAACATCCTTTGTTCCATAACCCTGCAAATTCGAAAAAACATTTATACATTAAAACACATGCATTATTTTAGTTTCCTGGTATACAAATTTACAAGCACATCTTATTTTTGCAGATTCATGCCCGATGGAATATATTTAAACGCTCGATTGTTGGGTGTAGCGAAACTGGCTTCAAAGATGACGGAGATTATAAAACATCCATTTGATTATTATAATTACTTCAAATGGCACAGATACTATAGTTTTCATGATATTACAACAGAAAAACGATATGATGGAATTTGTGATTTGTGCGCTGCTCTTAATAACAATACGCGAGAAACAAAAGTAGACATAACTAAGTTTTGGAACGCGTTGCCCCTTTTTAATAAGGACCTAATATAATCAGTCTTGTACCTAAAGACAGACAGATTACAGATTTTGAGGAATACAAATAAACTTGGCCGTTCTTCTAGAATAAGATTCTTGTTGATATTCAAAATTTGCTATTCAGGATATTTACGACTATAGTGAAACAAAAACTTTATACTAAAGGTTATTATGATAGAGCTTCTGCGTACTTGGAGGACAAAAATCCGTGGTTCAGATCCCGTTTAGCTCTTGCGGGTTCTGCTGATTTATGATGTTTGAAGTAAATATTGTAAAGGATATTATATGTACGAATGTTTATTTACAAAGAGCAAGCCCTAGAGTTTCTTTCTCATTCTTCTCACTTTAGAGTTTCTTTCTCGATTTTGTCAGGGAAATCTTCCTTGTGAAAGAGCAGTAGAATTCTATCAAAATGATGATTCCAAGGTTAATTTGTTAACTTATAAAATAAATATTATTTTAATAATAAAAAAAAAAAATTTCTTCATCTGGCAACTACTGATAAATAATTGTAACTTTTTCCCAGAAAAAACCGACTTCAAAAGTTGGTGGAATTACGTCTATTTGCCTAGTTTTATTGAAATAGCTTAACGGAAAGAGGGTAAAATCCAATAAAATTTGGTGCACTAAATTTTCCGCCCTTCGTGAACGTGAAAGACGTGGAATATTTCTTCAAATTTGAAGGGCGAAGGTCATCGCAATGGGTTCACAGTCGCTAACGTATCCACAAAAAAATGCAGTCGAATACTTTCACCTTTTTTGAAATCGATTAACAAGCATCTTGTTAATCCAAAGGTTAACAGATTCAGATTTAGTCAGATTGTTTGTACTATTTTGTTTGCAAAACGCATAGCACAAACTATCTATTAATATATCGCACGCTGAGAAGTTTAGTGACATTATACAAAAAATACAGTTTGAGTCGCTGTTTAAAAATTTCCAATGTTTTTTTTATCGTGTATTATACTATTATAGATCTTATATTGTTTTTATTGCTTAAGTTCTGATGTTGATAACTCATAGATATTTTTTCTTAATTTAATTATTTGAATGTGATGTATAATAATCACTTAATAAAATTATTATTTTGTTTTTTTTATTTTATTTTTGCTTTAGTTTCACTTTTCTATGTATTTCAACTGTAGCAAATGTTTAGGTTAACGTCAGGTTGACGGGTATTATTTTATTTATAATTAAGGTTATTAAGCAACAAAACTCCAAAACACGTGTAAATCATGTTTTTATTGTAAACAATTGTTGAATACTCGTTTTCCATTAGAACGGCACAAAATCAAAAATTTAACATAAAATGTTAAACACTTGATGTGTAATTAAATGCGCAGGGGCATGCCTTACCAAGAACACTTAAGTAGTGTAGGATTTTTGCTAGATATAAGCTTGAAATACAGAAATTAGCAGTATAATAAAAAACATATTGCGACTCTAGTATTTAAGCTTTTATTGTACCAATGTATTTTTAAATTTATTGTCTAATAAAAAGATTAAAAAAAAAGTGTTTAATTCAGTATTTCTAGATTTTGAGAGTTTATTACAAAAAAAAACTGATAGCCTGGTTAAATTTTCAATTTATTTTAGTACCTCTAACGGATCAACTCTTTTCAAGGGGTTTAGAAATTAGGTGTCATTTAGTCACAATTAGACAAATAGACCACGTCTTGTTTGTTCAACGCGTCAATGCCTTTAATACGTCACTAGGACTAGGGTTGTCACATTATTGTTTTAGAAGACCAACATGTTCTAAACATAATTTGAAAAAAATAACGTATTCATCACAATATTGCTTTACTTACATTAATGCAGTACTTAAATATTGATATTCTTATACCAACATCGCGGATTAGTATCTTGATTACGGGATCAATAGATAATTTTCATAGCAGTAGAGCTCCTTGTGAAAGAGTTCGTCCAGGGAAATATGTATTTCTGCTGCCAAACAGTAATGTAAGCGTTGTTACTACGTTCCGGTTTTGAAGGTTAAGGGTACTGGTGAAATTACACACACACAAACTCATACACACACACACATATGCACGTGGAACTAATCACCTCATGCCTCAGCGTGACGGGCGCAGTGGGAATGCCGCCTTAGGTCTGTTACGCGGGCCTCGCGTAATTTAATAGAAGGCTCAGTTCACATTAATTTTATTGTAGAAATAAGAAAGAGAAGGTACACGATGAGAAAAGAACAGGGGGCCTACTATGAGCTTATAAGTAACCAGTCAAGTCCAAAGCAAAGACAAAGTGAAATAATTTATTTGCACGTCACAGTTAAAGCACACAAAATATAATTTAAGTTGGTAGATTATTGTAAAGTATCACGTGACGCCCTGTAAGAGCACAGCAAATTACGGAGGGATTTTTTACAATAGAATTAATAAATTTACACCAACAAAATACACATATCGAACAATTCCAATACATGCATTAAATTCATTAAAAATAATAATAATATTTAGAAAATTTATACTTAAATATAATTTATAAAATTTATTTTTTATTTTTGTAGGCTTTGAACCAGCTATGCACTACCCAATATATAAAACTGAGTACAGTTACGACTTAACCTGGACGTACAAACTGTCTTCAGATATTGTACGTCCCTTTTTTTTTATTAAAAAATAATAGTGGCGAAGTAATACGACCACGGAAGCTTAAGCCAAAGTCGATTACGCTGACCCAATGTGGGTTAGGGAATTCACAGGTTTTCGAATAACTCAGAAGTGCGGCCCGATACACGGTGTCTGCTTAAGAGGCACCTAAGCACGCGCTTAGAGAGGCGAAAATAACGTTGCCCGCCGTGTGCAGTCGTGCGGTGCCGAATGCTCATGAATGAAATACTTGTATGAGCGCTTGCGCCGACGTCGGCGCACTCAGCGGTAGGCACTTATCGCGTAACGGAGTGAGTGACGGAGCCCCGTCATAGCGTCAAATACAGTACTTAAATATTGATATTTTAATACTGGCATCATAGTTTAGTATCTCGATTATGGGAGTAAGATCATGCAATAAAATGAATAATAATAAAACTATATATTTACAAATCAAAAAATTATAAATTTGACACAGAACTATATTTCAAGCACCGAACGAACGTTTCAAATCTATACTGAATGACGCCTGCGACCCGCGCTCTGCAACTTGAGTGCAACGCAAGATTATACGAATGTCTGCGTATGCATACGGCGCCGCATACAATCCGCGCTGCAACATTTGTGTGGAGTTACACTACTTGTCATAGTTTATTATATGGTTTTACAGTCTGTCTGTTTTTAAGACAGAGAAAAATGACATTTGCAGGGTTGCCAGTTTTTAAAAATTTTGAATATACTAACAACAAACGTTTATTTTTGGTAAATAATACCATGTTTTGTAAAAAGTCATGGAACAAAAGTTGTTATTTATGATATTAGTATTGCAAGGTTGTTAGTATTTTCCTTACAACACTGTAAACTCGAAAACACGTGCATTGTTTTAGTTTCCTGGCGTACAAATTTACAAGCACATAGTATATTTGCAGATTCATGCCCGATGGAATATATTTAAACGCTCGTTTCTTGGGTGTAGCGAAACTGGCTGCAAAGATGACGGAGATTATAAATCATCCATTTGATTATTATGATTACTTCAAATGGCACAGATACTATAGTTTTCATGATATTACAACTGAAAGCCGATATGATGGAATTTGTGATTTGTGCGCTATTCTTAATAACAATACACGAGAACCAAAGGGGGACTTAACTAAGTTCTGGAATGCGTTAGCCGTTATTTAGATGGACAGATCACAGATTTTGAGGAATACAAATAAACTTACCTGTTCTTCTAGAATAACATTTCTTTTGATATGCAAAATTTGCCATTCACGAGATTTAAAACTATAGTGAAACAAAAACTATAAATACTAAAGGTTATTTACAGCTTCTGCGTATTTAGAAGACAAAAATCCGTGATAGAGACCACGTCTAGTTCTTGCGGGTTGTCCTGATCTATGATGTTTGTAGAAAATACTGTAAAGGATATATGTGTACAAATGTTTATTTACAAAGAGCAATCCCTAGAGTTTCTTGCTCATTTCTCTCAGGGAAATTTGCCTTACGAATGAGAGGTAGAGTTTAACAATTTTTTTTTTCTATGAAATAAAGAATATTTAACTTTGATGCATGCGAAATTTTGAGAAATCATTTCTTCACCTGGCAACACTACCGACAAATACATTTATAATAAAACTGACTTCAAAAGTTTGTGGAATTACGTCTATTTGCCAAGTTTCATTGAAATCGGTTAACGGAAAGTGGGTGAAATCCAATAAACCGGATTCATCCCTTAATTTTCCGCCCTTAGAGGTGGAATATTTTCCTCGAATTAGAATGAGACTACTACTGAACCTTGAACCCCCTTCCTAAGAAAATAAGGATCACGTAATCGGTTTAAAAAATCGAAAAATAAAATACAGTCGAGTTGAAAACTTCCTCCTGTTCTGAAGTTTGCTAAAAAGTAACTTGTTAACCCAAAGGTTAACAGATTCAGTTTTATGCTTTTGTTTGCAAAACGCATAGTAGAAACAATCTGACACCCTTCCATCGGACAAAATGAGAAATTTAATAATATGTAAATTTCCTAGTTGTTCCGTAAGTGAAAAATACGACATTGATGTATCGTAGTTTAGGTTCCAGTCTCTAAAAAATGTAGCTTATTCTAAGTACCTTATTGTTAATATACGTCCTGTAGCTTTGTGACGAGAAAAATAAATAATTTTGTATTTTGTTTGTATTTTGTTATTGTAATCATCAAAATCGGTTCACAAATGTAAAATACAGTCGAATTGACAACTTCCTCCTTTTTTTAAGTCAGTTAAAAAGTAACTTGTAAACCTTTGCAAACCGCATGGCACAGACAATCTGACACCCTTCCGTCGGACAAAATGAGAAATCTAATAATATTATCTACATTTCCCAGTTGTTGTTCTGGATGTGATAAATACGATAGACAGAAAAGATTAAAGCCCGAGATGTGATACCAGAATCTATTTTGTCTTATTTATTTTATTTATTTCATACATACAAGAGAACTTAATACAATTTCTCACCAAACCGCGAAAGCGGTTTGTTGGCGAGGTTATACTCGCAACCATAAAACTATAGCATACCTAGTACGAGTACATTTAACAGAACCAGTGTTGAATTTACTAAATTTACATGCTTCTTGCGAATTTTCGATCTCGGCCGTACGCCGACAACGACTGATCCTGGTACTACCTAATACATTACATTCTCTAAAATCATTTATTGCGTCTGTAAGGTGTCAAGGCTAGGTTCAAGATGCGTTCAATTTGCTTATTTTTTGGAGATTTAGTTTGTGGTTTCCTCGAACTTTTCTTTTTTTAAATTTTATAAGCGTTCATTTTTATTTTCAAATAGGATATTTATAAGTCTATTTCATATTAATGTTATAATATAACACAACAATTGCAGTGCCACTCGGAGCTTTAAATCGCACAGCCGCTGCGTCCTAGACGTGCGCAAAACAGTACCTCGAAAAGTAATGAGATATCACATTACATTCCCGTAAAAGTGATATTACACTATGATATCACTATTACCCACAACATCACACAGTCTAACACAACCAAAAAAAAAACATACCGATGAATTGAGAACCTCCTCCTTTTTTTGAAGTCGGTTAAAAACCGATACGTTTTAAAACAACCTATAAAACGCATTTCTAGAACTTAAACTTGCGTTATAAACGATTTACTTACATATTACTCGAGAGAATCAAACAAAAATTACGAAATATTAAGAACAGTCTGGCAACCTACACTCACCCTGGTTATATTTTACATTATAAATTACCATGTAAAAAATCAAAACATTGTATTTAATTAAGCAATGATTAACAAATTATGCAATTTCATTTTAAATGTCTACGGTTTAATTTGTTTACACCATCTAGTAAGTTGTAAAATAACAAATGCACTCCAAAAATCAGACGTTAATAATAAGTTGTTACATAACCTCACTTTTACTAAATCTCGTATAGCTCTGCTCTCAGTTCAATTCGCAGAATTTTCAGTGATGGTATATCAATACTTACGCAATTAATTGATATCACCTTTATGTTTTTACATCTTGGATTGATTGTATGAAAGCGTATCCATCTCCTTCTAGATTACCAAGAAAAATCTAAATATCATATTTAACCAAGCACTGATTAACAAATTCTGCAATTTCATTTTAAATAACAATAATAACGCTCACACTCAACATAGCCCTGCACTAGGGAGGCCCTGTGTCGCGGGTGCTATGGACACACACATAGACAACCACAAATTACACCCAAACTCACGAGAGAAATAAATGTAGGCCATACAAATATTTCTCCCTGCCCGGGAATCGAACCTGGGACCTCTGCGTGACAGTCCGGCATGGTAACTGTTCGGCCACAGAGGCAGTTGAAATTGTCTACGATTTAATCCTTTTATGCCATTTAGTAAGTTACTTCAATAACGAACGTTTAATATAAACTTACATTCTATAATTTCGTTTTTTATAAGGATCGCTTACACTACTTACACTAACACTCATTTTTAATAACAAATACAAGTTACAAACCGTAGTTAACATAACGTCATTTTATCTAAATTCCATTACATCTATAAATATGATTATTTCCGAAAAACGATATCCCTAATACTAATATTATATTAATTATAATTTTGCCTGAAAACATGTTCGGAAATGCAAACAAATTTGTTTCTGGCACTCGCTGGCCGCCGCTGTGACACGCTTGTTCCGCTCGCTCGGCTCGTGCTGCTTTATCGTGTTCTAACTTAACTTAAACTACTGAATGGGAGCCGCAACCAAGATGTGACCTATGTAAAATACGTTTATTTTATTTAAACCACCAAGGAATCTAGTGTCAATAATAATTTTGTCGAAGTAAAAATTCGACATTATAAACTATATTAAAGAAAATCTTTCTCCCTCAGCACCTCCGGCTTTTAAATTATACTCCTAGTATCGAACAGACAGCTACCATGGCGAGTTGGGTTTAAACTTATGATTTGTGTAGTACGCGACAGGTATTATACCACGAAAATATTACCTAAATTGACAATATAATGAAATGATTGTTATACATAATCTCAGTACAGAGTACTAAAAAAACCGACCTCAAAAGTACGTGGAATTACCTCTATTTGCTAAGTTTTATTGAAATATCCTTAAATTCGCCACTATACAGGACTTGACACTGGAGATAATAAAAATCGGTTCTCACTACTCAAAGTATATTGAGAAAGAAACGCCTTGAATTGGAGAAATAGCAAAATCAACCATTAAAGTAATTGCTCCTTAAGTAAAATTAGGCGCTATTTATAAAATGATGATTTTCTTCAAAATGAAATGGGACCACTATGGAAGTACCCCCTTTCCAACAAAAAAAGAATCATGAGAATCGGTTCACAAATACCGGAGTTATCGCGTAACATACATACAAAAAAACATACAGTCGAATTGAGAACCTCCTCCTTTTTTGAAGTCGGTTCAAAATGAGCTTTATACAAAACAATTTCATAAAATGTGAATATTATATCAAACAACAATTATATAAAGTTAAATAATAGGAAGTGAAATTGGTTCTAATAAAAATTATATTCTATGAACGGTATTTGTTTTGAAATAAGTTTATTTTTAATTTTTATATAAGTGAGGCTCACCCAGGTATTTCGCTTCAAGTTTTCTATGATGCCTTTTTATATACTTATAGGGAATTCAACTAAATGATATGATTGGACACTCGCTCTTTATTAAATAATATACCGAACTTACCTCACGTAATACACGCTTTTCTTCTTTGTTCTGACTAAATGCTCTCGCCAATGCAAAGTTCAACAGTTAGAGGTGCTAACTACATTAAGGGTATCTCCTTGCCGGTCACTCGGTAACTTGGAGAAAACCAACAGGTTGGCACCGAGTCGCGCAGACCAAAACCACTTAGAAGTTTTATCTTACTAACTCAGTATTCGGGTGTTTCTTTATCGTAAATTAAAATAAAACCACAAACAAAAAATCAAAATTAAATCCCACATTAAACCAAATACTGTAGTAAGTCAAAATTGTGGAATTAAGAAAACAAAATTTAAAAATTAAAAAATAATACTAAATCTTATTACGAATAATAGGATTATTTTTGTTTATACATAATACTTTATAGTCGATAGAGCTGGTTTTATTTCAGAATTTATTTTGTACAAACTAAATTACAGCCATTTGAAAAATGTATATGGTATACTATACGTGTTCTGTTTATTTCAGTTGATATTAAAAAAAATAATTGGTATAATAATATGTAAAGTACTTGGTTACATACAGCGGTTTTCTTGTAAAATTTCGAGGAAGTTCGTGTTTTTTTTTATCGTGAAAATTTTTATTATTCGTTTTCACATCATATACCTATCATTGAATATCCTCAATTTCACTATATATTTTTTCCAATGTGATTGATTCAACACTTTCACTGTTATGCGAAATCAATCAAAGCCATAAAATGGCTTGTCGACTCTTAATGATCCATTTATAAACTAAACTATAATATAGTCTAATATACGATATAGGTTTCGTACTACCGCTCTAATGGGGCATGGTCACGGACAGCCCTCTATACAGAGCGTGCATGGAGTGGAAGGAAACGGTCGCGCACATCCAACTAGAGTCCTCCGACAGGGCAAGGTACTTAGACAACCGAGGTCGCTCCCCAAAGTCTTCAGCAAACCGAAGACACTGCTGAGATTCCTGGAGGAGCTTGGGTGGCACGAGTAGCACCCACCATATGCAAAATAGGCGCCTCGCGTCGAGTTGCGGACATTAATCCGTTACACCAAGTACCAATTCCGTTCCATAGCTTTAAGTTACGACAGTATTTAGTTTCGTATGCCAAATATAATAGAAGATTTCGTTGATTTGCTAACTCAACCAGTGGCTAGCTCGGTTAGCAGAACGACAATAGTGTCGTGCAGCGTGGTCTCAGGTTCAAGTCCTGTCGGGTCGAAGGAATTTTTCTTTATGTTCGATCTTTGTATTATAATAATTATCTATAAAAATTGTAGTGGAGTTATTTCCCAAAAAAATACATTAATACATGGTGGTATTAAAAAAATCAATTAAATATAATTACTTTATCAAATGCAAAAAAAGGCAAACTCAGCCGATATCGACGACACAATATTTCGTACTGACGATTTTGGTTTCGATCTGATATTCTGCAATCAAACCAGCGATAATTGTTATTCTAAAGATAATAGACAATAATTGAATAGGGCCATTATTCTCACAGGTGTTCATTGTTCTTTGTATTGAGAATAAGGTATATATAATACTTCGCTTTCAATTTATTGATACAAGTGATCTTTTGACTATAAGAAGATCACCTTTTGAAGCAGGTGATGCACACTTTTAAATTAAAATTTAATGTCATACACTACTACAACAAACTATGAGCACTTGGTAGTTCCTTCGAAAAATGTTAGATGGCGTTGATAAATTTTACGCTAAATCCTTAACGGTGACAATTTTGGATCGAATGTCCTTCGGATAGTAAACTAATCAGACCGAGTTTTTTAATGTGGTACAGTCAACAGCACAACAAGCTTGATTCTTAGAACTATGGACCGTTCCTATCTATTTTTGGTCGATATAACGCTCAACGGATATAATTAACTTATGGGATACAGACATTTAATTTTGACTTATTCTTGCATGATATAAAGGTTTATAAAACAGCGTCTATATATAATAAAATAGCTATAATAGACGATTGATATAATAACTTTCAATCTAATATACCGATGGCATAATGTACATTTTATATTATCATTTCAGATATAGCATTCACTGAGTATAATGTATTATAAATATAATCCCAGTATTATTTATATGCAATGATGAGTGCAGCGAGGAGTATTAGACACGAAAACACATAAAAATAATCTTAAAGAACTAATACTTCCCCTAGGTTAGGTTACAACTGCGACCATAATGGTGCGCGAGCCGAGCAAGCGACGCGAGCGTGCCGCGGTAGCGGCCAGCGATGGAGATTTTTGATGAACATGAGTTGATTTGTATTGTTTTTTGATATGCAATGAAACATACTTCATTCTTTCATTTCTAAGTTCTTGAAGTCCAAACTCATGGTACCACGATTTCGGTTAATCAAGGTAAACGACTCTTTTATGAGGAACTCTATACGTTTTTACAATAAGATTCCGGAGCATATGTTTTACAAATATGATTCATGTATTTCGTTTGCCTAATGGTAAAACCACATAAGTGACATTTTCCACAAAAAATCTCCAAATTGTGTACCAGTTGCAAGAAATTCACCATCTTCCTGCAGATAAAACTCTTATTAAGTTTATAGCTTTTTTTTATTGAGCTTCCGAAGTAGAAAGACAGATTTATTACCATAACTATATAAATTAAAGTATTTTTGTGGAAAATGTCACTTATGTGGTTTTACTTTTAAACGGACTATTTATTCCATAGCATTTAAATTTATTTGGAAAGAGCAATTCCTAGAGTTTCTTGCTCGTTCTTCTCAAGAAAGTCAGCATAGTGAAACGGGCAGTATGTCAAAAGTTACGTTTTCAAGTTTAAATTTATTTTACCTATAGAATAAATGATTTTTCGACTTTGACGTCGCATCGTGTTTAATTTTTTTGGCGACCTTGGTGGCTTAACGTTTTAAATTGTGGGCGCTGGAAGCAGAAGTCCCGGGTTCGATTCCCGGTAAGTCCTATTTGGGAAATGAACTTTTCTAAATTGATACTGGTCTGCGTGTTCTACGAAGTGCCACAGAATTCCGTTGCTCTGGTACTCATAGTTTGAGACGAGGCAATTGGTGTATTTGTCTGGTACATTTTTTTAATGTAACGTGATTAGTATTGTGTTATCAAAGATCTTGTATATTTTATACTATTTAAGTTTATTTGGAAAGAGCAATCCCTTGAGTTTCTTTTTAGTTCTTTTCAGGGAGTCAGCTCAGTGAACAAGCAGTAGCTTAAAGGTGGCGTATTCAAGTGTAAATTTATTTTACCTACAGAATAAATGATTTTGTGATTCTGATTCTTTGACTTGGACTTTGATTTGCTAATGTATTCACTTAGGCGCTTCAACTATGTGCAAAAACGAAATAATGTATATTATATTATACAGATAATACTTATACCAATTCCCTCATTATGTTGCATAATCATTATATCCATTGTTTGTTATATTGAAGGTTTATTATACACATTGAAATTATGCCTTTTGTTGTTATACCTTTTATTGATTATATTAAATGAGTGATTATATCCTTAAAAATTATATCAAATGTTTTTATACCAACTGCAAATAGATTATTTGTTGTATATATCTTTCATTACATACCTCATGAAATATATATTAAGTAACAGGTGACAGTGCCTACAAATCTCCAAAAGAAGCATAAAAAATAGGTTGTTAAAGTTTTAGTAATCAGAAACTAATACAGTACACACCAACCAACTGTACGCACTGTTATCTAAATGCCGTTATTTGAACCATAAAGTGTCATACTTGCTGGACTTTTGACGTACACAATTTATGCAATAATTGCCAGGCATTTGGGGGATAGGTCCTTATTAAAAAGGCTCCACTCAACCTATCTGATAACAAATTTTTGTAGGTACTTAAATTATTTAGGTAAAGTGTTGCATCTGCCACTTGTTCTGGTTGTTAAGGATGTGTAAGAATTTACCTGACATCTTGAAATATACCAAATGAAATAACAGAAATTGGACTTTAAATTGAGTGACGTCGTCGACGCCGAGCCGATTAAAAAAATACTTCGTATTTTTAAATTATATTTTAGAATAAAAACATAATTGTTTTATAAACAGAAAGACAAAAAATAAGATGTTCTTTTTTTTATTATACGTATAATTGTACGCATTCTATAATTCAAGCGCTTTATTAATCAGTAATAAATAAATAAATAATAATAATAATAAAAATAACACATACACTTATAACCTCGTAGTAGGAAAACCCTGTATGTGTAACCCTGTGCCATGGACACACAAATAGACAACCACAAATTACACTCTAATTCACGAGAGAAATAAATGTTGGCCATACAAATATTCCTCGCGACCTCTGCGTGGCAGACCAGCAAGGTTACCTTTCGGCCTCAGATGCAGTTTTAATTAATTGAATTATCAAACAAATCCTAAAACAATAAGGTTCCCTATGCAAAAAAGACATTTATATTTTCAAATTATTTTCAGGACCTTTAAGGACTTCAATCTCTTTATTTTTACTTTTAAATTAATTACACCTTATCTTTAAAACGGGTGCGCTAAATAGCAATAATAAACAGTTTACATAAATTCATGTACTCCACTTATTGAAACTCATAAAAAGTAACTCATTAAATTTTACTTCATACTAATCACTATTCATAATTATTTACTCGAGGTCATTGCACTTAATTCATAATTTTAAATTTGGTGGAGTTGGTTGAAAATGGTGGAATATTGAGACCGCTAACGTGGAGGCGCAGCGTCTTTCTCATGAAAGCACAAAAATTATCCGCATGGGCCTCCGCAAATAACCCTAAAGCTCTGTAACACCACGGCAATCCTAAAAGAACCCTGAACGCGTTGTTATACTTGACCCGCAGGTCAATCAAATAGGGTAATCAAAAACATTTACACTTAAGACACAAAATAAATAATTACAATGCAAAATCACAAACAAAACAGAAACTAAATTAAGCCATATATTATAAATATATATATATACATATAAACATAGACACTAAGTATAAGCACCCAGTTACACGACGCGTAAGCTTTCGAATCTGAATTCTATTTACTAGGCAGCAACAATTAAATTCCTTATAATAATACAACCGTGCGGTCGCCGTGCGTCAGCCGCGCGGCGTGAGCGCGATAAATTTCGTGTCGAATAAACACGCCCTAAGGTTACTTTGTGATGCCAGCCGAGATAACAAAAGGTTGTTGTTGTTTCGTTGTCATACATTTCTCACTTATAGAACAATGCTTACTCTTGTACCTTTTGGAGTTCAAAGCCTAGTTTCCAACCTAAACAATAAATAGCGTCCAGAAAATTTGTAAACCGAATGGGAATTTCATAGCTGCCTTACCTGAGATACCTTACCCAATATATTAGCAGAACTAGACACAGCCCGCATTTTGTGTCTCTTGATTCAGGGACCCTATTTCATTTGCTTAATATAGTCCTAGTCATCATTATGCAAACCATTATAAGGTTTCCAGAGTTTAGATCATAGTCCATATATTAACATACCATTTGGTCCAGTCCTTTCGCATCTATGAGGATTTTTTCTTTCCCAAAAAAGGACAATGTTGGGTTACAACTTTTTTGTTACAAGGGGAAATCCTATCCTTATCCTTCCTTGAATTTTATTTAACATTAACGGCGCGTCCACGCTAAGAAAAGTCACCAGGCCTATGCAAGAATTCGTGTCGTTTCTACACACGAACTGTGTGCACTGCCTCGGCGGAAAGTATTCACATCGTGTACATATCGAGTTCTTACGTTTTCGCGATTGTTATCGTGTACATACTCATCATTTTCATGTCTGCAACAGACACGACATATTTTCGTGGCTAGATCCGAGAAAGTTCTTGTCGTGTACAAGTCCGTTATCATCTTGTCTTTAGCAGACACGTCGAATTTCTTAGCGTGTACACGCGTCCTAAGGAAATGCTTAAGAAAAGTTTTTGTTCAAACCTCATCACTATAACTAATTTAGCCTGAAACTTCTGCGACATAAAGTAGTAGTTTGATCAAATTTTCGTAATTATATGATTTTAAATTCGAGACTTAATCGTGTATAAAAACATATTTTATTTACCTCGACGTTTGCAACGTCCATGGTCAACGTCCAGAGACGGGTGTCAACATTTTACCTGCACTTGGTCTTAA
>NW_020655932.1:0-8254 GCF_003589595.1 Hyposmocoma kahamanoa
CAGTGCATGGATGGGTGAATGATATAAATGAATGGCCAAAAAAAATCGTATCGGTAAAATATATAAGTATATGGACATTTTATTGTGCCACAATCATTGATTTACAATTATATGGACGTCGGGTCCGCGCTAAAAAGTGTCCGAACTTATAGGGCGTTAAAATCGTATACAGAGCGTCATTCACGCTTTAATCTTCGTTTGTTCGACTGACAGCGAAGCAAGCAAAATTAGACAGTACTGCGATGACATTACAATTTAAATTCAACGTTTAAGCTTTTTCATATTCCTTTACATGTCACTACGTTTAAATAGGTGGACTTGGGACATTTTTTTCGTGGTTTTTGTATTAGACCCGTCGTCCATTTATTTGTAAGTCAATGGCCACAATCAAGTTCAATGGATGAACGTGCACAGATTTCATAGTGCTAACCGCTCTACCAACATCGTCTATATTAAATTTTCGCAAGAAATACATTGAATGAAACCGTAAATTATTTTGTAAGTCCTGTATTTCACGTTTTATAGTGCCATTTACTTCAAAAGATAACAGCATCAGAGAAAATCAGCTGTTCCATAGTAAACTGTCGTAATAACTCGACACGGCTGTTATGTTGTTTTTATTGCTTTCGGAGATATAACGATTGTGCGAGTACACTGCTCTTCCTAGACATGTACGCCACATCGCCGCGCCGTCTCCGCTGACGATTATTCCACGCCACAGCCGCCGATGAATTTCACCGGCGTAAAATCGGCGTGGACAAAATTTGTTTTATTTTATTGAAGTATCAACTTCTTAGTTAACGCACGGTATTTCAACGTGATTTTACGAGGTGAGATGTGGTCACCTTTTACGACCCGCAATCCGCGCGCTCAAAATTAATATGAACAATAAAATAGAAGTCGACAAGCGCCCGAAGGTGAACTACGGGGCAGCGTGTTGAATGTTTATTGAATTCATATTCAATTATTTTTATGTGACATTACTCCACTAGTTTGCTATAATTATTAAGATCGAACCAGAAAAAAATCCTGCCGCCTCGGCCCAAGCAAAATGAAATTTTGAATTCGAGCTGAGGTATTATCGACTCTCAAGTGAAGTTTATTGCAGCTGCTTAGAATGGTAGTTGTACAATGTAATTACAAAGGTGAATGGATTACAAATGTTTAATATGGTATGAATGCCGCTAGATGGCATTAGTAGTACGAATGCCGCTACATGAGGAAACGGCCGACTATAGAACTATTCGGCCTCACGCTATCAAAGTGCTAACAGGATTAGTTTTAGACTGTTGTATTTTTTTGTATGATGTACACATTTGACGTTCGTCTCATCTGACCAAAAATGACAATGAATTTGACGATGTAGCATGCACATCTAACAAATGCCTATTCACTGTCACCTTGAAAAGACCCCAGTTATAATGTTCGGGGGAAAAGTTCGGCAGGGTAGTCCATTCCTTAGCCGTTCGCCATATAAATGTGGACGCGTGACGCTTCGTGCGAATCCTTGGAATATCGACAACATAGGGGTGGAATCCCAGCCTACGTCTAATCCCCCGATAATGGAAAGGAGAAGGCGGAATTAAATCATGCAATTCCATGTAAACATCCCACATGTAGGTTTCACCAAAATATTCTACTTGGGTATCAAAGGTCTATTAAACATTATTAAGTCAAAATGGTATATACCATTCTCAATTCGTAACACCTAAAACCACTTAACATTGTTGTCGATCCTAAGTTGCGAAACCGTAGCAACTACGGCCTTAGCAACTTCGTAGGTGGTAAGGAGCATAATACGCCGTAGCGGTTAGCTACGAGTTACGCTTTTAGATAATTAAATGCGATATTATATGAATATAGATACAAGCGAGACTTTCATACACTCACGGGCATATTTAGGGGAACAAGAAAGTGAGATTATAACATTTATACGTCTGTATTTGTATAAAAAAGAAGTACTGCCATCTTGCCTATTTATACTGCCAAGCAGTAATGTCAGCATTGCTGTGTTCCGGTTTTGAAGGGTAAGGATCCTCGTGAAATTACAGGCACATGAGACTTGTCATCTTATGTCTCAGGGTGACGGGTGCAATGTCAGTGCCCTTCAAATTTTTGCGATTTAAAGCTCTGAATGGCACTGCAACTGTTATGGACACTCAAATAGACAACCACAAAATACACCCAAACTCACAAGAGAAATAAATGTAGGTCATACAAATATTTCTCTCGGCCCGTGAATCGAACCTGGGGCTTCTGCGTGGCAGTTAAAATTTGTACATAATCAGTTAAAGTAGCAATCACATTTACATCTTATAAAATCGACTAAAAAAATTTACAACAAAACTTTTAAAAAATTAACTTCAACAAAATGCATTTTTTTACTTTTTGTAAAAAAATGTTGGTAGAAAATTTAAAAATTGTTGTAATTTGACATTGATTACATCAAAGTTTGCTTTATTACTTTAGCATTGTTTTAATTTCACCAGGTCATCAGTAGACTTGTGCTCCAAGACTATAATTTTTTTTAAACCACTGGTTTTTGTTATACCATTCATACACCACTGAGATCATATTGCAATTAGAATTGTTATTTTTCTAAAATTTAGTTGCAACGGCAGTGTTGGCGACCAGCTGTGACGCAGCCTCCTTCGTTTTTGTACTTCTTTTTTTTACTTACATGCGATTTATAACATACTTTCCGACTGTTTTTGTTTAGCAAAATTTTGGCAGTTGCTTCCGCTGCGCTACCTTGATCGGTTTTGTATTCAATATTTCAAATTAAACGTGTTTTAATCTGCATATAAAGTGTTTCCATCATAGCGCACATACTTATACAGTCCACTCGCGAATAGGCAGTTTAGTCTCAGTACAGGGTCATTGGAGGCATTTATTCCATAATAAATAATAATAAATAATAATAAATAACGCGCACACTCAACATAGCCCCGCACTAGGGAAACCCTGATCGCGGGTGCCATGGACACACACATAGACAACCACAAATTACACCCAAACTCACGTGAGAAATAAATGTAAGCCATACAAACATTTCTCCCGGCCCGGGAATCGAACCTGGGACCTCTGCGTGGCAGTCCGGCATTGTAACCGTTCGGCCACGGAAGCAGTTATATGCGGAAGCAGGTATAATAAAACCAATATGGAAATTATTACGCACAAATTAATTTTTATCTCGTTTCATCGACAATTTAGTTTTTAACCTATATATATTTTTATAAAATAAAACTCGATACCGATATAGGTACTTAAATTGTAAGTATAACCTTCTTCAAAATAATCTCAGTACAGAGTACTAGAAAAACCGACCTCAAAAGTACGTGGAATTACGCCTATTTGCTAAGTTTTATTGAAATATCCCCTAGTTCGCCACTATACAGGACTTGACACTGGAGACAATAAAAATAGGTTCTCACTACGAAACTACTCAAAGTATATTGAGAGAAAAACGCCTTGAATTGAAGAAATAGCAAAATCAAGCATTAAAGTAATTGCTCCTAAATTAAAGTTAGGCGCTATTTATAAAAATGAATCTTCATGCTTGAACAGCCACTTCGAGGTGGATGTGTTTCTTCAAAATGAAATGGGACCACTATGGAAGTACCCCCTTTCCAACAAAAAAAGAATCATGAAATTCGTAGTATACCTACGCCGTCAACGTGTTGATGTCTCATTATTATAATAAAAGACTCACCTAAATACCAAAAAATCGCAATGTTAGTTGAATAATAGCTCGACTTTTTATTTTTATATAATACCAAGTAATGGGACGAACAAGTCGTGCGCCTGGAGTTAAGCGACACGCTTGTCCATAATAGATGAAGTGCCACTCAGAGTTTTAAATCGTAAAGATCTTAGGGGCACTGCCATTGTGCCCGTCGCCTTGAGACATAAATTGACAAATTTCATTTAACCAGCAACACATTACAGGCTAGTGGCAGAAATAGGTAACGTGGCAGTGCTACCTAGATAAACTTGTGAGGTAAACATTGACTTACAAATAAATGGACGACGGGTCTAATACAAAAACCACGAAAAAAAGTCAACCTAATTAAACGTAGTGACCTGTAAAGGATTATGAAAAAGCTAAAACTTTGAATTTAAATTGTAATGTCATCGCAATACTGTTTAATTTTGCTCGCTTCGCTGTCAGTCGAACAAACGAAGACTAAAGCGTGAATGACGCTCTGTATACGATTTTAACGCCCTATAAGTTCGTACACTTTTTAGCGCGGACCCGACGTCCATATAATTGTAAGTCAATGGAGATAAATATTAAATTTATATGTAAATTAACTAATTGTAATGACTAACAATAATATTCATTGTAATAAACGTTATTAATAGGAAAAATATCTGTTGAAAACATGTCTAAAATGTATTTTTAACCGACTTCAAAAAAAAGGAGGACGTTCTCAATTCGACTGTATGTTTTTTTTTTGTATGTATGTTACGCGATAACTCCGGTATTTGTGAACCGATTTTCATGATTATTTTTTGTTGGAAAGAGGGTACCTCGTAGTACCTCGGTAGTGGTGGCCATTTTTTGTTAAGAAGAAAATCATCCACCTCGAAGGGTGGCTGATCACGCATGAACATTCATTTTTATAATAGCGCCTAAATTTTACTTAAGGAGCAATTATTTTAATGATTGGTTTTGCTATTCTCCAATTCAAGGCGTTTTTCTCTCTCAATATACTTTGAGTAGTGAGAACCGATTTTTATTATCTCCAGTGTCAAGTCCTGTGTAGTGGCGAACTAGGGGATATTTCAATAAAACTTGGCAAATAGACGTAATTCCACGTACTTTTGAGGTCGGTTTATTTAGTACTCTGTACTGAGATTATTATAATTAAAGTACAAAAACGTCTTGCCATGAGATTGAATTTCAACTTGTTGGTAAATATTTTATCATTGCTTCCATTATTTTATACATGTCACAGATTTGGCTTAAGTCATGTTGTTATTGATATAAATTATATTTCTTATTGTCATTAATATGTAGACATATATATACACGGAATCATATCGTGATTGTTTTTAATTCACTTTTATTTTCATTGTAAATTTGTGTATATATTGTTCCACCGAAATTCAGGATTAGTACCCTGCAATTTGCTTACAAATGTGTAATAAATTGTTGCTATGCCTTACATGGTATCTACCTATTCTAATGTGAAAATCATACTTGTTTTATAGCATTAAAACTAATAGATATTGACTTCCTGTGCTTATATGACCAATAAATACGAGTTAACCTATACTTTGTTTGTTTATATTTACAATATTCCTTCTGTCTGAAGATAAATTATATTTTTAGCGATTAGCATCACGTAATTTGCGAATCGATAAAATATAAAGTAAAGTATTTAAAGTATACCAACCTTTTTTAAATAATTAGATGTTTTTCAACTGAAATTAAATATTAGATATATAACATTTGAAGCTTAGAATTTAGTAGGAAAAATCCTCCGCTAACAAACTCTTTCACAAGGGGCTCTACGGCTACTTAAGATTCGATGTCTAGTCACTGACAAGTAGGCTTGTATAGTTCATGAACTACGAACTAGTAGGAATATATTCCCGACACTGACCCACATGAACTAGTTCGTCTTGCACGGTTTTAATAGCTCATCGTTCTTTTTAGTTCAGTAGGAATTAGGAACTGTCTGCGTTGATAGTTCACCCTGTCTTTTATTCAGTAGGAACGGTGCAAGCGGGACAAATAGCGATCTTTCACTACTTTTAGCACAAGTTCGAGTAGGTTGCACGATTGAACGTTGCCAGCCCGTTCTAAGGGTCGTATTCCAGAACTCTACTCAATACTCAAGTCCGGACTGGAGTATTGCAGTGAGCACTGAAAATCATACTCAAATCCTTGCCATTAGGGTCGTATTTCCAGTGCTTGAAATCATACTCAAGTCTGCTCAAATCCTGACTTGAGCATTGAGTAGAGTTCTGGAATACGACCCTAAGGGTCGTATTCTAGAACTCTACTCAATGCTCAAGTCAGGATTGCACTGGCAACACAAGCACTGGAAATACGACCCTAATGGCAGGGACTTGAGTATGATTTCTAGTGCTTTGAATCATACTCAAGTCCTGACTTAAGCATTGAGTAGAGTTCTAGAATACGACCCTAAGTCTCTAATACGTATCTACATTATGTATATATACAAACTTGCAAAAAAGTAAGTGCTCATATTTTTTGGTAGGTGTGGTACGAGTATATGAAATAGTTGTATGTAAATATTGATTTTTAAACACACCATTCTAACTAAAATTCTTATTTAAAAAAAAAGGATATTTAGTTAGAATGACAGTCTTTAAACCTGCAAAATATGAAGGAAAATCAAATAGTACCGATTCCATAGTAATTGTATTTTTAAATATTTATTACAGTGTACTATTGCCATAATACTAAAAGTCCGTAGCAGTTCATGTGAATAAAATTACTGGTTTGGAGCGTTCTTTCAATGTCCGAGCAAGGACAAGACGAACTAACTAACTAAGGAACTAGATGAATTAAATGAACTAGAAGACCGACCTAATTCAGTTGACCGATTGAACTAACCGCTCCCTATAAGGACCGATCAGGCACAAGTCTACTGGCAAGCTACTACTCTTAACTATTATATGTAGCTATGTTTGCTTGTGAAATTACATGCACATGCTAAAAAATGCCAAAGCTCCGAGTATCGCAACAGCTGCCGTGTCGCTTACCACCACTCGGTCGTCCCGTCAATCAATATTGTAGAAACAAACAAATTAGTAGAGTACCAAACGTACAAAATCGTGCACTTCATCAGCACACAACTGAGATGATTTAAAATGAGTAGATTTGGGTCCCTGGTGGATGGTCTGCCCGCACTGCAGCTTCCAATATGTGGTCACCACTCGAGAACTCCTTTAAGTGATCGTTATAGTTAAACTTAAATCTGTGCTCATCTTTTTCACTTCGCCCTAATAGGCAACACGCGGTGAGTAAGTTTTTAGTAGCAGAAGAGCTCTTTGTGAAATAGATCATCCAGTGAACTACTGCCACCTTGCCTATTTCTGCCGCCAAGCAGTAATGTCAGATATTACTGTGTTCCGGTTTCGAAGGGTAAGGTGGTGAAATTACAGGCACATGGGGCTTGTCAACTTATGTCTCAGGGTGACGGGCGCAGTGGCAGTGCAACTGTTACGGACAGGCGTGTCGCTTACCATCAGGCACACGACTTGTTCGTCTCGTCACTTGACATTATAAAAAAAAGGAAAAAATAAGTTATTGTTAGCCATTCATTAACTAGAGGAAAAGCATTATTAGCTCTCATCGTTTTCACATCGCCAAAGGATCAATTGAGTGTGTTTCTTTAACCGACTTCAAAAAAAGGAGGTTCTCAATTCGTCTGTATGCTTTTTTTTGTATGTATGTTACACGATAACACCGCCATTTGTGAACCAATTTTGATGTTTTTTTTTTTGTTGGAAAGAAGGTACCTCACATGTGGTGGATGTGGTGGTTTAATTTCAAGAAAATATTCCACCTCCAAGGGTGGCTAACTAGGGGATGAATGACTTTTGAGGTCGGTTTTTTTACCGGAGGTTAGGTTATTACATTTAATAGATTTTTTCCTTATTATAATAAGATTACGATCCTCTTTGCATAATTTAATCAAAAGGAATAATAATTAGTAAGCTCAACGTTATTTCCTTTGATGATGAATTAGTAATATACTTGATTATGATTCAATTAAAACCTTCATCTTTTTTTTCAACATGATTTTAAATTTTAACATTATGGAGCTGGAAGATGTACAAATTTATTTTTTAGACAACTAGAGAGATGCCACAAGATACTTTGCGTCGACGTTGCAACCTTCAGCGGTGACGGTGCGTTGGACTAGATATAAATTAGAACTTTTTTTATAGAATGCAAGTGCGCATTTGACCTCCAACCTCACCTAAAGTGACGATGAGGTCGACCATGGAGCATGCACACCTAAATAATGCCTATTCACTCTCGCCTTGAAAAGGCCCTAGTCCCCTGGTGATGGAAAGGGAAAGGTGGAACTGAATCGTGTAATTCCATCTCACACTCTCCGTGACATATCCTGTAAAATGCCGAAAAGCGGGCAACTTTATAGCGGTGTTCCAGGCTCTGCAGCTTCGCCTCCACTAATTCCGAGTCACACGTCTTGCCACGATTGTCAATTGAATCTAAGGTGGCCAGTATGTAGCGGAGCCATCCCAA
>NW_020655932.1:8264-12090 GCF_003589595.1 Hyposmocoma kahamanoa
GCCCCATACAATAGCAGCACAGAGCGTCGTGTCGGGGATAGACTATTTTTTTTTTCTTGTCCGGCGCCAAGGCAATGTACACAGTTCGTGTGTAGAAACGACACGAATTCTAGCATAAACCCGGCGACTTTTCTTAGCGTGGACACGCGCCCTAAGACTAATTTAAGAATCTTTTCCAAACGTTTCTGGTCTGGCAGGTCTTCGAGTGAATTCCCGTCACCTTGAAACGTAAGGTGACAAATTCTGTGTGCCAGTAATTTCACAAGCACCCTTACCCTTCAAAACTGGAACGCAGCAACGCTTATATTACTACGCGCAGAATTTTTCACAAGAAGCTCTACTGCTACTTAATTTTTTTTTTAACCAAAGATAGGAACTGCGTATTTGAAACCAGTTTTAAATAATTCATTAAAGTACTTCTTAAAAAAATGTAGTAGGCAAATATTACAATAATACGCAGTAATTGAGTGAATAAAAACAACACCGGATATTCCGAGTTAATAAGAGCAACCCTCGGCCCTAATGGATGGCAAACAATGTCTTATTTTTCGGCTTGGGCAACTAAATAGCAAGGGAAAAAACATCTTCGAATCTTCCTACGAATTAATCGATGTTAAAAAAACATTTCTTTTATAAGTTATTCAAACTGGCTAACAACCAGAGCAGTGTCCTGTGGATAAACGGCTATGCTTTTTAATTGAGAAATCAAAGGATTTCAATCCTTTATTTACGTAGCAAAAACGAGTTTAGTATCTAAGTCCAGTACGATATAATTACATTTATTTTTAGTAACAGTAAAGCTCCTTGTGGAAGAGTTCGTCCAGGGAAGTACTGCCACCTTACCTATTTCTGCCGCCAAGTAGTAATATGAGCATACTGCGTTCCGGTTGAGAACGTAAGTTTCAGGGTAACGGGCGCAGTTGGAGTGCCCCAGATCTTTGCGATTTAAAGCTGTGAGTGTCACTACAACTGCTATGGATAGGCTTACCACCAGGTGCTCGGCTTGAAGACGATTTCTACGCTATCATGCGAAACCGTAGCGCAGTCATTGTCATTGCCTGAACGCTATGATCTCAACTTAATGCCTATAATTTTGTTTTGTTTAATAATTATTCTAAACCTAACGCTTGTACGTTTCTTTACCAGCAAATATTGTCGATGAATATATATCTGATATAATAATAATAATAACGCACACGCTCAACATAGCCCCGCACTAGGAAACCCTGTGTCACGGGTGCCATGGACACACATATAGACAACCACAAATTACACCCAAACTCACGAGAGAAATAAATGTAGGCTATACAAATATTACTCCCGGCCCGAGAATCGAACCTGGGACCTCTGCGTGGCAGTCCAGCATGTTAAAAAAAAAAAACAAAAAAAGTAAAAAAAAAATTATAAAAGTAAAGTTAAAAATTAAATAAACTGAAACTGATAAATAAACATTTTCACTTATTTATGTTAATAACACAACATTTATATAAAGTTAAATAACTTGTTTTTTATACTGGTTTAACTCTAACTAAATTCGGCGTATTATCAACGGAGAACAATTAAAACCCAATCAATTCGTCCGGGTTTTATCCAAAGCGTCGCGTTTTAGCCCATTTCTGTCCAAAATCGCGGGCGGAAACCATTATAAGCGTATAATAACACGAAAGTTGGTATAATAATAGTAACGCACACACTTATAACCCAGCACTAGGGAAACCCTGTATCGTGGGTGCAATGGACACACATGTAAACAACCACAAATTACACCCAAACACACGAGAGAAAAAATCGAAGGATTTTTTCTGAGTGTTCGATCTTTGTATTAATAATTATAACAAACTAGTGGAATAATTTCACGAAAATAATTGAATATCAATTCAATAAAATTTAAAATGTAGGCCATACAAATATTTCGCAATCCTGTGGACTTTCAGTTACCCCCTAGGGGCGCAATACATTTCGATTTTTACGAAAATCGATTCACGTACGATCTAACCATAGATCTAACGATTTCTTGTATCGATTCATTTCAATGCAATTTTCAAGCAAATCAATAGAAAGGCAAAATATCTGAGCAAACGAATAAACATTTTGTATTTTTCATTACACATAAACAAAACTCGGTTTACAAATATTTAGTTCGAAACTGTTTTTGCCCTCAAATTCGGGCGTTAATAGATTTTAACCCGATTTAAACCCGGCATTAACAAAGAGCCGGGTTAGACCCCGGGCACTTGCCTGTCTCTGATTGTCAATGTTGCCACTGTATCTCTAATCTTAATTTATGCAGGAAGCAAACAAAAATTGGTGACAGAAGAATACGCGCAGTTACGCATCGATGCCACTCTCCAATGGTGTTGTTTGTTCGGCGTTACGTCGCACAGAAAATTTGGTAACGAGTAAACACGTTTACTATTTTTAGTCGTCACCACACGTCCTACTGCTGGACACGGGCCCATCAAAACATCAAAGGAGAATGTTTAGACCATTGTAGTTGACAGCGCTGTATAAAATAATGTGAATGCTGTCAAGTGTCTCTTTAATAGACTTAAATAATGGATTTCCGACTTCCTTCATCATGACCGCTTTAAAAATAAATTAATAAATTAATTAATTGAATTTACAATAATTAATGCATAGATGGATGAATCATCAGCTCTCAAAAACACGACCATAGTGCTAACCGAGTAGTTTAGTAGCAGTATACAGGTCCTTGTGAATTGTCCAGAAAAGTACTGCCTTGCCTATGTCTGCCGCCAAGCAGTAACGTAACGTAAAGTAAGTTACGGTTTTGAAAGGAGGGAAAGGCTGCTGGTGAAATTACATGAGAATTGTCAACTTACTTTACCGGGTGACTTAGGGTCGTATTCCAGAACTCTACTCAATACTCAAGTCAGGACATGAGTATTGCAGTGAGCACTGAAAATCATACTCAAGTCCTTGCCATTAGGGTCGTATTTCCAGTGCTTCAAATCATACTCAAGTCTGCTCAGATCCTGGCTTGAACATTGAGTAGAGTTCTGGAATATGACCCTAAGATTTTTGCAATTTAAAGCTCTGAGTGGCACTGCAACTGTTATGGATAGGCGTGACGGTTACCACCAGGCGCATGACTTGTTGGTCGCATCACTAGGTAGGTAAAAAAAACAAGTGTAGAGACACTTCATATTAGACTTAATTACCTAATGGATTTTTTCCAGTTCGTTCTATTATACTTCCAGTTCCTCTAAACTAACTTAAACATAAATCAATGAATGAATTAATTAAAATAAATTAACCAGTGCATGGATGGGTGAATGATATAAATGAATGGCCAAAAAAAATCGTATCGGTAAAATATATAAGTATATGGACATTTTATTGTGCCACAATCATTGATTTACAATTATATGGACGTCGGGTCCGCGCTAAAAAGTGTCCGAACTTATAGGGCGTTAAAATCGTATACAGAGCGTCATTCACGCTTTAATCTTCGTTTGTTCGACTGACAGCGAAGCAAGCAAAATTAGACAGTACTGCGATGACATTACAATTTAAATTCAACGTTTAAGCTTTTTCATATTCCTTTACATGTCACTACGTTTAAATAGGTGGACTTGGGACATTTTTTTCGTGGTTTTTGTATTAGACCCGTCGTCCATTTATTTGTAAGTCAATGGCCACAATCAAGTTCAATGGATGAACGTGCACAGATTTCATAGTGCTAACCGCTCTACCAACATCGTCTATATTAAATTTTCGCAAGAAATACATTGAATGAAACCGTAAATTATTTTGTAAGTCCTGTATTTCACGTTTTATAGTGCCATTTACTTCAAAAGATAAC
>NW_020655933.1:0-28352 GCF_003589595.1 Hyposmocoma kahamanoa
TACTATGAAAATCCGATACCATTACAAAAATATAGTATCTTTTTCTCGTCTACTTACAGTGTCGTGTTTGACGTTTAATTGGTCTCAACTGCATCAGTTATTTTATTTCCTCTATGCAGTGGCTTTGGGCAAAATGTTATACTAACCATACAATTAGATTTTGATTCGAAGTCCCTCACTGTCCCTCTCACCCTCTCCTAATAAAATTATGTGACCCTTCCGGCCACCTGTAGCGTATATGCGTTAACCCTACCGCCCTTAACCATTCGTAAACTGATTGTGTCACTGTGGCCACTTTACTCGTTATCTTATTTCTCGATAACCGCTTTAAAAAGGACGTAACGTATTTATTACAAATCTCTTTACTTCTTGGAGAAGCCACATCTGTTTCTGCAGCCTAGCAGTAATGTAAACATTACTGTGTTTCGGTTTTCAAGGGTAATTGTGCGGGTGAAATTACAGGCACGGTGGACTTGTCCACTTATGTCTCAGGGTGACGGGTGCAGTGGCACAGTCTCTAAGATCTTTGCGATTTAAAACTCTGAGTGGCACTGCAACTGTTTTGGACAGGCGTGTAGCTACCATCAGGCGCACGACTTGTTCGACCCGTCACTTGAAATTTAAACAAAAAACCTTGTCTCACGGTGACGGGCGCAGTGGCATCGCTGTTCCAGGTCTTTGCAATTTAAATGGATGGGTACGCAGATTCGAAGTCGTATAATCGGTAATAAAAATCCACATGTGATGATACGTCTGAAGTTTTTTGTTTATGATTCCAAGTAAAGGGAAAAACATGTCGCCTCAGAACTTTAAATTGTAAAGATCTAGTCATTTCACCAGCGCTCCTTCCCTTTAAAACAGAAACGCCGTAAGCAATGCTCACATGCTGCTTGGCGGCAGAAATAGGTAAGTGCTTTCTATCTGCCTCCGGGGCCGAATGGTCACCATCTTTGTTTGCCACGCAGGGTTTCCCTAGTGCGAGGCTTAAAAAAACATTTCACCAGCTTCCTACTCTTTAAAATCGGATCGCGGAAAGGCGCACATGCCACATATCAGTAGTGGTACCATTTTTTGAAGAAAATATACCACCTCCAGGCGTGACAAACTAGGTGTACGGTTAGGTCATATATAGGCTAGTTCTAGACGTTATTTTGTTATTGTGGTAAATCGTATTATGACATTTTATTGTATTTTTAAGACAGTTAGTTACCAACATCGAAACGTTAAACATCAATAACATTAATATAAAGAAATAAGATTAATACGAAGATGAGTGTTCGATCTTTGTGTTAATAATTATAGAAAACTAGTGGAGTGATTTCACAAAAAATAATTGAATATCAATTCAATAAAAATTTAATTAATACAGTGAATAGCGACATCTCTCGCCAGGACTGGTAGCTGTAAAGGTACTAACTGGGTGATAAATCTGTAGTAGATACCTCATAGATGGCGCTACGATTAAAAAGTCGTTGAAAGACCAAGTACAAAGACACGACGCAAGCACATAGAAAAATTCGTGAGGTCCGTTGCACAGTGGGCTGATTTCGAAAAGTGTGGACTTAAGGCTTGAAATTGTTAGAATCGGATACTACTAGTCAATATGATAATTTTATGTTCTGGAACTTTTTTCGTATCTTCATCTATACCAATATTATAAAGAGGTAAATTTTTGTAAATTTGAATATTTGTATTTCTGGAACTACTCAACCGATTCAGAAAATTCTTTCATTAATAGAAAGTTACAGCATCCCCGAGTGATATAGGCTGTTGTACTAGGATTACTATTGGAATCTTTATACGGGGCGCAACTAGTAGTTATAGTTTTTGAGTAATAACACTTTAAAAAATGTTTGTAGAAATATTTAAGATTTGACGTAATTTATTTTAATTTCGATATTATGCGGTACATTCTCGACACGAGAAAAGATAGCACACATAAAATTAATGCCAATCAAAAAGATAATAACATTATTAATATCAAGACGCAGCAGTCTCATCACCCTAAAATGTCACTTGTTTTGCTAAAAAACACACGTGTAAACAATCGGGAGCTTATCATAAACACGAACAAAAGATCAAGGTTGTTAAGAAATATGCTTATCTTTGACAATTGTGGTCAAGTTAGAATAATAGCAGGTAGTAATTAGGTCAGTTTGTCCCATTCGAGTAAACTTCTCTCAGAACGTGATTACATTTCGTAAGAAACGTACTATTTATTTTGAAATAATATCCTTTTCTTGGAAGTTTTATAAAAATGGTTGGTGAATTGGTGACTAACCTAGACTTATTTGTAAAACTAAAAAAAAGTGGCAATATTAAAAATGCTGCGGCATTATTTGATATTATAAAATTTAGTTTAAACAAAAATTTAAGCGAAGACAATATCAAAAAGTTGAAAGCGTTTTGTGCAACATATTGTTCTAATCTTCACAGAAATTGGCTCAGTGCTAATAGAAGAGAAGAAGATTGTATAAAGAAATATAGTAAATGGTTGGATGCAGATGTATTATGGCCCGATTATGTTAGGAGTGCTTCAGAACAAAGCGACGAACCATCTACGACCACGCCTATTACATCAGCACAATTTGCAACATCATCAAAAATAAGCGGTGGAACCTATACTGAGTTGAGTCCAAGAAAACCTTTCTGTGATTTAGGGCCTAAACAAAAAAGAGTCGTGCTGAGAATATTGATAACACAATATCTTATGATGAGATATCGTACGTACATTCCATGAAATGAAAAGCTGATGGTCATGGTGACATTGCCAAAATCGTTGATTACTTGCTTAAAAATCCACACGATGTGAAAAAAGTAAAAGAATGTATTAGTAACAAAACTGAAAAACCATTGTTTGATGCAGATGAGACTTTAGGTTTGTTTGTATCACGAAAACTATCCAAGTGGCAGTATAATACATTGAGAAAAAGTGTTGCAGAAAAAGGTGTGCATATATTTCCTTCCTACTTTAAACTCCAAAAAGCAAAACAGTCGTGCTATCCACCTAAAGAGGAGATTACACTAACAGAGACCACTGCTCAAATAAAATTGCAAGCGCTCTTAGATTTGACAGCAAGCAGATTATTAAAAGCTATACCGTTAAATGACGATTGTAAACAAATGAAACTAATAAGTAAATGGGGTTTTGACGGTGCCTCGAATCAAGTTACATATAAGCAAACAATAGAATCAGAAACGGAAGATAATGGAGATGATTCCAGCGTATTTATGGGAAGTTTAGTACCCATCAAGTTAGTTTCTGGAGAATCAACGATTTGGGAAAACGACTCGCCAAATTCAACACATGTGTCGCCCACTATTTTTTAGATTCTTTAAAGAGAATAAAGCAACCATAATACAGCAAAAGACATCAGAAGAATCTGAAATTGACTAACTGCAGACTACAAAAGTAGAAGATATTTAAATTACTCATTCCTTATTGCTTACTATGATAGACGGTAAAGCCACAGCAATTTTAAGTGAAACATCAATGCAACGATGTTATATGTATATGTAAAGCGTCTCCCAAAGAAATCAATGAGTTAGATCTTACATCATCAAAAAAGTATAGATACCGTGTTATATAAATATGGCCTATCCTCATTGCATATGTGGATGCGTATGATGGAGTGTATTCTTCACATAGCGTATAGATTAGATTTGAAAACGTGGGTTGTGAAAGGTGAACAAAAAGCCGCTCTGGAAACTAGAAAAAAAATTATTCAGGACGCCTTTAAAGTTCAAATGGGTTTATTGGTTGATGTTGTTAAACAAGGTCATGGTACAACGAATGATGGAAATACGGCAAGACGATTTTTCTCAAACTATAAAACATCAGCTTCATTCATCATTACAGGTGTTGATGAAAATTTAATTAAAAGGTTTGCCACAATTTTGCAAGTCATTTCTTCGGGACAAACAATAAATATAACATTAAAGAATATGCTGAAGTAACTATGAAGTCAATATCGACAGATGTCGATATTGACAAAACCTTAGGTAAACTTGCTGATATTTGAAATGCAATTGTTGAAAGAAATTGTTAAAAGCGTTTGCTATTTGGGTATTGTCTGTCAGTCGTCATCATCGTCTGTCGTCATCTTTTATACTCGATATGTTTCTGTCAAATTTTTGTTCTGCTTGGTTTGTTAATTTATTATACACCACGATTCTTTGATTTTATTTAGTGCTCTGTTAATCCTATTTAAAGTTTGGAACTTCTTAGCATGATATAATACTATACAACAAAAATATAATATAAAAATATAATAATATACAACAAAAGAATTTTAAAACTCAATGTATATCACTATAAATATACTGAGGATGAAACTATGACAAATGCGCCCTACTTCTTTACACCATGGATGCGTAATAGATTTTTTTTTTAATTTATAACATTTTCAACCCAGACCGTTATATTAGAAAACTCGCACTGAACCGCAAGTGCAGATATAGATTTTATGGTAACTCGAGACTCCAACTATATGGATCAATACATTATTTTTTGAAAAAATTTGAGATTTCAGAGATATACCCCAATTTCACTTTTTCTCCATACAAAAAAGTTTCAGAGCCATATAACTATAAAATTACTGTGTCAATCGAAAATATTCACATGACAGTTTATGATTGTATTGGTGAGTAAAATCAATATCCATCATCATATTTATAAAAGGAGTTGTTTAATTTTCAAGTACCCCTAAGTCCACTAGCGATCATTTTCAGCCCACTGTGCGTTGGTTCGTTCCGTGGCTTAGTTAGTATAGCGTCTGACACGGTATGCAAGAAGACGTCGGTTCGAATCCGACCGGATCGAAGGACATTTTTTTTCTGAGTGTTTTTTCTGAGTGGTCGATCTTTGTATTAATAATTATAACAAACTAGTGGAGTAATTTCACAAAAAATAATTGAATATCAATTCAAATACTTTAGTTTACATTTTATTTACAATTAAACAACGTTACTTTTACACTTTTTTAGCATTTATTAATTCCATCAATTACTCCAAAAACATCCTCGTGAAAACTGTTACCGCGTCGCGATGACGAGCTAACATCCTGTAGTTTCCGGTAATCGATTTCAATAAAACACGAACTTTTAAGGTCGGTTTTTAAATACTCAGTACTGAGATCATGTAGATGTGACCTTATTACAACAATGGTATGAAAATTATCCGCGACAAGCTGTACCTGTTGTTTCTAACGACATGTTCTAGGTAAGCGGTCTCAAATGGGAGTCAATTGTTAACTGCGATACCCTTATTTCCCGCAAGCTAAATTCTCCCCCAAGTTTACCTTATTGACTCAATAACAAAACAAATATTGAATGTTTGCTCCATATTATACTGCAGCTTTGGGCGAACAACGCACGGAAGTTTTAAAATGGTACACAATTGTCCAGCTCATGCTTCTACAGTACCGACGAATTAAATCAACCCATTCCCGTAATAACATACATAGAGCTTTCCTCAATAAAAGCAAGGAAATGAAACAAATATGTTTGCAATAATATTTATAGTCTCTCTTTTTTTAAAATGGAGTAGAATTACATTTGCAGGGTTAGGGTAGATAATAAATAAATCTAAATCTAAATCTACTAGCTTTCATAAAAATTTAAAAACGTATGTAGTTATTATCGAGAGTCTTGTTGATAGATTGTTAAAGAAGATAAAATTCCTCTTATTTGTCTGCCATTTCCATCATCAGGTCATCTAGAGATGACCTAGAGGTCACCATAACATTTTATTTTGATTGGAATTACATCGATATGCCTAGTTTTATTGAAATCGGTTTACGGATAGTGGGTGAAATCCAATTAACCGGATTCATCCCTTAATTAGGGGTGGTATTTTCTTAAAATTTGTTTTTTACAGACCACTATTCTATCTATCTATTCCAACAAAAAAGAATCATTAAAATCGGTAACATTGGAGGAATCGCGTAAAATAAGCACAATAAAAAAATACAGTCGAATTCAGACCTTCCTCGTTTTTCAAAGTCGGTTAAAAATAAAAAAATGTGAAATTACATGAACAACAACTCTGTGGTGGTACGGTCATGACATTTTAGTCAAGTTGTTACCTTTTTCTTGACTTCTTTAGTTCTGTAACAAAACAAGAATAACACACTCGTCCATTTTCCAAGTGTTTCTCCCCTCATGCCGTTTGTTGGTAGTGACAACTCATTAAGTAATTGGTTGTATTATTGTTGCACCCCGGTCGCACACATCACCACCTTGCTGCTTGTACTCGCTGCTTGTTTATTAAGTTTTGGTAGTAGTGTGTGCTTCCCCTTGTCAATAATAAATTGGTTTTTTTTTCGTTCCACTTCACACGTTACACTGCCAGCATGACAGAATTTTGACAGATTGTATTAATTTCATTTACTCATTACAATGTGCAAATCTTAGAATAATAACGCATAGAAACCTAGCCCGCACACGCTAAGTGAGGCAAATTGAAGCGCGCCAAAAGGGCCTACACGAGCGGGCGGGCCTTCAGTGCTCAAGGTCAACTTGCACCGCGAACAGATCAAGAATTTTAGCTAAAAATGACGAAACGTGCGGTAAATGAGTGTAAAAATACGTCAGACAAACATAAAATAGATACTAACATCACATTCCACAAGGAAGTAACGCGTTTCAACTTGTATTTTTACATAAATATTCACTAAAACCGAAAATTAACCTACTACTAAAACTAGCCTACATGAATTTGATTTTTGCCTCACTTGTGACAGTTCGTTTGATATGAAACTATCATTCTACGCCATTGACTTACAATTATATGGACGTCGGGTCCGCGCTAAAAAGTGTCCGCACTTGTAAGGCGCTAAAATCGTATACAGAGCGCGACACTCCGCTTTAGTCTTCATTTGTTCGACTGACAGCGCGATACTGCGATGACATAACAATTTAAATTTCGAATAGGTTGACTTGGGACATTTTTTTCGTGGTTTTTGTATTAGACCCGTCGTCCATTTATTTGAAAGTCAATGTTCTATGCGTTATTATTCTAAGGTGCAAATACAATTTTATAATTACAGAAAAACATCCAAATTGATAACGTCACAGTTCATCATTAGTTATTTATTAAATACATTAATTATGATGGTGAATTATGATGATGGTGATAAAACTTTCATAGATTTCTCATAGATGGCGCTGCGACTAAAAAATAAAATTTGAAAACCAAATACAAAGACACGACAACAAAAATATAGAAAAATTCGTGAGGTCCGTTGGCACGTTACGCTAGAAGACGTCGGTTCGAATCCGGCCGGATCGAAGGAATTTTTCTGAGTATTCGATCTTTGTATTAACAATTACATTAATTAAATTACATATATATATTCTAATAAACATTTAAAACGTTAGAACCACGTGTACCTATTTCTTACATATGGCGAACGTCTGTGAATTTCTACATCTAACAATAAAATATGTCAATTTCTTTCGAAATGTCGTTCAAAATGCGCAAAGCTGTGGTAAGCGCATGTTGTACGGCGGCGGTAGCGTAAGTTTGCTGTCGTGTGGCGCAGCGCAGTGGCGTGTTTGGCACCACCTTCGGCAAGTCGTTGGCCATGACCAATGGTCTAAAAAGGTGTTCCACATATATAAGTACACATATAGATATAGCTACAAGGAGCGATATAGAATTGTTAAAACCACCAAATACAAATTAATTACTTTTTCGAACCCCGGATTTCCGGAAATGGTTTTACTGCATCGTAAGACCAAACTACTGACCTAGGAAAGTCGAAGTTGGATTTTAAAGTAATTCTAATGATGCTATGTAAAAAATGTAGTAGATAAGTGACCTTTTAACAAAGCAGACAATAAATAATCTCAGTACAGAGTACTAAAAAAACTGACCTCAAAAGTATTAAAAATTACATATCATTATCAAGTTTTACTGAAATCGGTTACCAGAAAGTGCGCAAACCCGGATTCATCCCCTAGTTCGCTACTATACGGGACTTGACACAGGAGATAATAAAAATCGGTTCTCACTACTCAAAGTATATTAAGAGAAAAACGCCTTGAATTGGAGAATAGCAAAACCTACCATTAAAATAATTGCTCCTTATAATAAAATGTAGGCGCTATTTATAAAAATAAATCTTCATGCGTGAACGAACAGCCACTCTTAGAGGTGGATGATTTTCTTCAAAATTAAATGGGACCACTATGGAGGTATCCTCTTTCCAACAGAAAAAAATGAAAATCGGTTCACAAACACCGGAGTTATCGCGTAACATACATACAAAAAAAACATACAGTCGAATTGAGAACCTCCTCCTTTTTTGAAACGGTTAAAAAGTAACGAGAATGGTCACTCACCATACCTCTCTAGCTTTAGATACAGTCACATTGACGAGACGGCAACAAGGCTATCAGTTTCATGTAATCAACAAATCACCGTAACCATGGCAACCAGAAAAAAGTATAAAATGTACAAAGGAGTCCGTTATAGTCCAAGAAGTCAGAAGCTGATGAGGGGATCCCATAGAAATCTAAAAAACCCCATAGGCGTACTTTTGAGGTCGGTCTTTTTTTAATGAAAAAGTTATAATTATTTGTTTAAAGTCGACTTTCCCCAAAATAACAATACATTAATAAAACATCTTTGTAAACGATCCTCTTGCAGTTGATTGTTTTGTCGTTCAACCCATTAATGTGCGCTGTTAATTTTAGGGATTATTTTACCCCTTTGAAGGGTTGAAAAGTGGCCAGCGATTAGTGATTAGTTTTTTATGTTTGTAATTTTAGATGGGCTTACGTTTACCCATAATCTCACCTGGCAAGTGAAGATGTAGGCTGTATCTCGGCTAGAAGACATAGATCTTGTTTTATAACAGTCGAGTTGCTTTTGAAATAGTTTGTACAGGGAAGTACTATACCTATATCAATGTATGACTATCTCAAATTTGCGTATTTTAATCGTATTACAATAAATCCACCCCTGTGCATCAAAATGCACAGTGCACTAGCTAATGCTTGTGAATATTTTAAATGTTGTAACGAGAGGCGATCCCACGGGATGATGGGGCGGGATTTGTTTCCCGCGGGATCGCAAATCTGTTTGCTCGTACATTACAATGGTTAATTATTAGTTAGGTTAAATGGTTGTTGTTGATACAGTTAAAGCTTTTAGGGTTCCGCAACCAAATGGCAATAAACGGAATACTTTTAGTTTTGTCACGAACATTTCGATACCTCCAATAAGCCTCCAAAGAACGTTTATATCGAATTTTGTTTCTTTGTTTTTTTTTTTCACAACATTCGGGGAGCATAATACTAAGTGCCTATAATATCACCAGCATCCTTACCCTTCAAAACCGGAACGCAGTAATGCTCTCATTACTGCTTGGCGACAGAAATAGGAAAGTGGCAATACTTACCTGGGTGCACTCTTTTACAAGGACTTCTACCTCTAAAACCTCTGCACTCACAACTAAACATATTGGATCGGGTGACCTCTCAACCCACTGCCAATAACAGCAGTAGAGGTCCTTGTAAAAGAGTTCGTCCAGGGAAGTACTGCCACCTTACTTATTTCTGCTCTAATGTCAGCATTACTGTGTTATGGTTTTGAAGGGTAAGGTTGCTGGTGAAATTACAGGCATTTGGGACTTGTCAACTTATGTCTCAGGGTGACGGGCGCAGTGGCCCTCAGATCCTTGTGATTTAAAGCTCTGAGTGGCACAGCAACTGTTAAGGACAGGCGTGTCGCTTACCAACAGGCGCACAAGTTGTTCATCCCGGCACTTGGTATCAGAAAAAAAGCCAATTTGTACCACTCTTCATGAACAGTAAACATAATGCCATTAACTGACCGTTACGTTTGATTTGACCAGCATTAAGAACTACGGTTCAACGGTACGGTTCGATCAGGCTTATATCAGTTACTAGAGTCGTACGCAATCTACTTTTCTTGAAAGAATAATAAGGAATTATCAATTTAAAAAAAAGACAAAATCAAAATTGTAATAATCCTTCAAACAAACACACGTCCGTGATGCAATAACGCGAACTTCCGCTTCCGGTATACCCCCTCCACCTTACACCCCCGGGGTGGGATTACACAAACCCTAGGGGCGGGGCGATTGTATTTGATGAAATAATTTTTATATTTTTAGGCTGACGTTTAGAAATTTTATTTTCAATGTTAGAGAATTAGAAAGGATTTTCAAATACTTCCAATTGTTAATTCAAATACTTCCAACTGCAGAACACTTCACCCGCTGGTCCAGTACATCATGGGGACTTGGAACTGGTATTAGCAATAAACCTCCTTGTGAAAGAGTTCGTCCAGGGAATTACAGACTACCACCTTATCCATTTCTGCCGTCAAGCAGTAATATGAGCATTACTGCGTTCTGGTCTGGAAGGGTTAAGGGTGCTGGTGAAATTACAGACACATGGGACTTGTCAACTTATGTCTCAGGGTGACGGGCGTATTGGCAGTGCCCTTCAGATCTTTGCGATTTAAAGCTCTGAGTGACAATTTCAGGCACATGATCCGTCATTTGGTATAATATAAAAAAGTCCTTGTCAAGACGTATCAGATGAGCTCATATACAAAGAAGCTGCAAAAAAATTTCTCTCATTTGTCTGCCATTACCATCATCGGAACATTTCCATAGAATTACATTTATGTGCATTGACTTACAATCATATGGACTCGGGTCCGCGCTAAAAGTGTCCGAATTTATAGGGCGTTAAAATCGTATACAGAGCGTCATTCACGCTTTAGTCTTCGTTTGTTCGACTGACAGCGAAGCAAGCAAAATTAGACAGTACTGCGATGACATTACAATTTAAATTCAACGTTTTAGCTTTTTCATATTCCTTTACATGTCACTACGTTTAAATAGGTTGACTTGGGACATTTTTTTCGTGGTTTTTGTATTAGACCCGTCGTCCATTTATTTGTAAGTCAATGTTTATGTGCTAATATTTATTGAAATAGGTTAAAGGAAAATAGGCGAAACTCGATAAAGCGGACTTTCCACCAATGTTTTCTTCAAATTGAAATGGAACCACTACAGAGGTACTATGCAGCCAAAAAGTGATTAGAACAATGTACTATTACGTCGTTTATTTTCTTTTATTTCAAAGAACGTCAGAGAGCGCCATACAAAATATTAATACTGACTTCATTGCTCTACAACATACAAGAACATTGAATCTGTAGCGACACGCAGTATCGAATTTTCACAGGATGTGTAAGCACTACTCACGCCATGATCGCTGGCAAAGAGCGGTTATAAAGGCGATGCAAACGCGATTTAAATTAATTAACTAGTTTATTTATATTAATCTCACTTTTAAATTTACAGTTAACAAAACAAAATAACGATGCATAAGCCTATACAGATTTTTCGTACATTATGATTGAACATAAGCGACTGTATAGATGCAGTCGCGCGTTTGCATCGATACAATCGCCTATAAACCGCAAGTGTAGCGATGTCCGCGCCAATGTGTTAAAACTGGCTAGATACATTAAAGAGTGCACAGGAGTTGCGAGTTCAAGAAACTTATTATACCTCGCGCAAGACCGAGAATGGTACCTACGCAGATTTGGTGGCCAGCCTCGACTAATCGGAGAGGCACTACAATAATTTTTTCATTAGCTGGGAAAGGCTTTCTTTTTCCTTAGAAATCTGCGCGCAAAAGGGTTTGAAATTCGAACTTGACGATGGACTGTGGTGCACCTAACTTTTTCTTAAATATGGCACGTTCATCTACGCTATTTGTCGCATCTTACTTATTATGTAATATAAATCCGTTGATATGTTTTATTCTTATTATTGTTGACATTAAATTAATTGTGTTTGTTATTTTGATTCGTCGGTGAACTAAAATAATTTCAATAATCACTTACACAAAATAAAAGTACAAGCAAGAATAAAAATTGATGAGGTGTAAATTTAGAACGCATCCCAAGACAAACCTTTTCTTTTAATTAAAAAAACTGATGTTTTAAAGTTCAACTGTTTTTCTTTCATATACCATTTCCCTCGCTATAATGATTTCCTTCGCTTGCTCAGGTTTGAATACAAGCAATCGTGTCAAACAACAACTTTAAGAACAAATGAGTATTAATGGGGCTACTACTGAAGGACCCTCTTTCCAACAAAAAATAATCATCGATAATCTCAGTACAGGGTACTAAAAAAACCGACCTCAAAAGTACGTGGAATTACGTCTATTTGTTAAGTTTTATTGAAATATCCCCTAGTTCGCCACTATACAGGACTTGATACTGGAGATAATAAAAATAGGTTCTCACTACGACGCTACTCAAAGTATATCGAGGGAAAAACGCCTTGAATTGGAGAAATAGCAAAATCAACTAAATAATTGCTAAAAGCAATTGCTCCTAAATTAAAGTTAGGCGCTATTTATAAAAATGAATCTTCATGCGTGAACAGCCACCCTTAGAGGGACTACTATGGAAGTACCCCCTTTCCAACAAAAAAAGAATCATGAAAATCGGTTCACAAATACCGGAGTTATCGCGTAACATACATACAAAAAAAAAGAACATACAGTCGAATTGAGAACCTCCTCCTTTTTTGAAGTCAGTTAAAAAATAAAATTCGATTCACAAATGTCGGAGTAATCGCGTAATTTACTTTTTTAAAGTCGGTTAACAAATGTTATAGAACTTTGAAAGATATTCCTTATAGAAAGTGTTGTCCCTTACTTTTTATGTAATAAATTCAAATAATCAATTTCAATCTTTTTAAAAAATCATTCACAAAATGAATACTTGATCAGTTGCAAACAATCCTATTGTGTTATGATTCCATTTTTCGTTCAGAGTCTTTTTTTGCTCGCGGCTTTTGCACTTAGAATACAGATGAGGTGTGGTGATACATAATCAATAATAGTATATTCTGCTCCACTATACCCCAGTTTATATTGTGGTATAGGTGGTTTATTAGAACTTCCAAGTGGGAACACGTGGTTGGACACAAGCCGGAGTATAATGATAATTAAAACTTAAAAAAACCGACCCCAAAAGTTAGTTTGTCGACAATATAAAATTTTATTTTTAATTTGTACATTTGTACAAATAGAATTTTGTATTTTATTTGTAATATTTATGCAGGATTATTTATAAAACATCAACAACTTCGCAAGACTATATTTACTTACATCATGAACAACAACTTTTTTTTCACGACTTTTTACAACAACAGGAAATTTAGCAAAAACAATCATTTAAAATTGTCAGATCTGTATGTAATAGTGAGATAGTAAGTTCGAACATTCGAACTATTTTACACCAGAGGCTTGATTCCTTCTTTTAATGACTTTTTAATAGCAGTAGAGCTCCTAGTGAAAGAGTTCGTCTAGGAAAGTACTGCCACCTTAAATATTTCTGCCGCCAACCAGTAATGTCAGCATTATTGCGTTCCGGTTTAGGAAGGTAAGGGCGCTGGTGGAATTACAGGCACATGGGACTTGTCAACTTATTTTTATTTATTTATTTGTATTCGAGTTACCAAAAACCCATAAATACATACCTTATAGACTAGCATACGTAATCGGACTCGCCGATACATGACACCCTTCGGCCAAAACCCTGCCTTCATGAAGGTCGATAGATCGGTCGGCACAAACGACTTAAAATTTACGTTACGTAGCAGTGCCCCTCAGATCTTTGCAATTTAAAGCTCTGAGTGGCACTGTAACTGTTATGTGTAGCTAACTATCAGGCGCACGACTTGTTTGTACCGTCACTTGATGTTATATATATAAAAAAAAATTTCCTCTTCGAAGTCAGACACGATTGTTGACACGGACATTTTTTATAAAAAAAGTTATTTTATCAACAAATCTACGCAAACACAACGCTCCTTTAAAGGAACTAATATTTTTCGCGGTTTATTTATCGCTTAATCCAAATTGACAATGTGGATGTTATTATGGAATAATTTTCCCAAACAGATATTCAATCAAGTAGCAAATAGGGTGTATTGTTGATACCTTATTTCGTATTCAAACCGCGGCATCGCGAGATTTGCCTTTCTAACATTTGCATGTTTTTTTAAGGCATACCCATCCTCGCCACAATTAAATCTGCATTTCAAAATGAGTAAAGCGCTAAAGACAAAATGTATAATATTACATGCAACCGTTGCGTAATGAGGGTCCTTTAAGTCGAGTACCGTCTTTAATACGACGGCTCAAGTAATAGATACGAGATTTTAAGACCTAATTATGCAATGATAGCAAAGAATAGTTTTCTAAGAGTCAATAAAATAACGAAACACAACCAATATTTAATGTAAGTATATTTTGTTAACAATCCATGACAATAAACTCAAACGAAATAAACAAAAAACCAAACAGATCGTGTTGAAGTGGCCAAATACCGCTTTTATTTTAATAAATCTTTTTTGATACGGTTTACGGTCTTGTTGCAAGACCTTTATGCCAATTTAACCAATCAGGAGGCAGTATCAATCATGTGTATCAATTATCAATAATCTTAGTACAGAGTACTAAAAAAACCGACCTCAAAAGTACGTGGAATTACGTCTATTTGCTAAGTTTCATTGAAATATCCCCTAGTTCGCCACTATACAGGACTTGATACTGGAGATAATAAAAATAGATTCTCATTACGACACTACTCAAAGTATATCGAGAGAAAAACGCCTTGTATTGGAGGAATAGCAAAATCAACCATTAAAGTAATTGCTCCTAAATTAAAGTTAGGCGCTATTTATGAAAATGAATCTTCATGTGTGAACTGCCACCCTTCGAGGTGGATGATTTTCTTCAAAATGAAATGAGACCACTATGGAAGTACGCCCTTTACAACAAAAAATAATTATGAAAATCGGTTCACAAATACCGGAGTTATCGCGTAACATACATACAAAAAAAAACAAAGAACATACAGACGAATTGAGAACCTCCTCCTTTTTTGAAGTCGGTTTAAAATACGACGTTCTTTTTGAACTCACCATACTTAGCTCGGTGTAAAAACTAAGTATGATGAAATTGTTTAGTTCAGGAACGGCAACCATAGATAGACAGTATTTATTTATTTATTTATCGAAGATTTATTTATTTATTTATTTATTTACAGTAGAGTACTAAAAAGATTTTATAAAATTACAATTGACAAATATAATAACAATAATAACGCACACAAACCGTGTGTCGCGGGTCCATCCGTACACACACATAGACCACCACGAGAGAAATAAACGTAGGCCATACAAATATTTCTCCCGGCCCGGGAATCGAATCTGGGACCTCTGCGTGGCAGTCCGGCATGGTAACCCGGAGGCAGTAACAAGTAGGTATAGGAGTAAAAAACACTACTACTTATTCGTAAGGCAGATTCCAAAAGAAACTCTAAAGAGTTGCTCTTTATGTAAACATTTGTACACATTTATCATTACCATATTTATTTCAAATCATGGATAGAGACAACCTGCTTTTAGCTAAACATGTAAAACTACCATAGATGAAGACCTCGATGGCCTAACGGTTTGCACTGTCGGCAATGGGTGAAGAAGTCCTGGGTTCGATTCCATTTAGAAACGAACTTTTCTAAATTGGTTCCCATCTGGGTGTCATGGGTAAGTACCCTGGAGTGAATTCCGTTGTTCTGGTATCCATAATACAGGGTATTCTTTAGTTATAGAGTTTTTGTGGACAAATATTGACTATCAACCGGAATCTCGGAATTGCATCCATGGCCGAACGGATACCATGCTGCACTGCCACGGCGCCGTTCCGGGTTCGATGTTTTTTATGTACATAGCAGTTCCAGTGCTACTCAGTCTTTAAGTCGCAAAGATCCGAGGGGCGTTGCCACTGCGCCTGTCACCCTGAGACATAAGTTGACAAGTTTCGTGTGCCTGTAATTTCACCAGCACCCTTACCCTTCAAAACCGGAACGCAGAAATAGATGAGGTGGCAGTACTTCCCTGGACGAACTCTTTTACAAGGAGCGCTACTGTTCCAAAATTCCCGTTATACAACAATTTCCGGGTCGGGAGAAATATTAGTAACACCTGCATTTATTTCTCTTATGAGTGCTGCGTTGGGCGTTTCCCAGCAGTCTGTTAATTATATAGAAATATCGGGAAAATAAAAAGAAGTCATTACCGTGGTAAGAAACCTGATATTAGTGATAATCATTTAGTCTATTAATTTTTTGGATAAAATATTGTACAGCTGAAGGGCACGGGGACCCCACGGGCCAAGGGTTTCGACTCCAAAGTCTGTAAATTGGTAGTCGGAGGTACTTATTACTTTTTAGTCTTTCCGCCAGCTCAGCTGCTTATAGAAGTCTATATATTGCCCCATTAGGCTCAACTCACACTGAAGCAGAGTCGAAGCGTCTCGATCTTTACTTTCCCATTATAAATGTGCGTTACTTGCGCGCGGTGAATATTCAAAAGTCTCTGAACTGGTTCAGCATTATGATCCGGGCGCGCTAGCGCGAGTGTCGTCGCGCGACGCGCGTCGCCATGCGTTGTAGTTGAAAAACAGGACGCGACGCGACGCTTAAACTCACCAGTGTGAGTTGAGCCTAAATGTAATTGTGACTATGTAAAGACAGCTGTCAAGTACAGCCAGCTTACTCGATAGAGTTGTAGTTTATTACGGAACAGGAAGGTCTTCAGATAATCTTTATTTTTTTAAAACCGATCTGTATCTCTTAACCAATCACCTGTTATCGATTCACTAAAAGTGGCCCCCTCCCCTGTCTCATTCCCGCCGCCCCGTCGTGCGGAAATGAACCCGGTACTGGCTTCCGCCGCACTCGCCGCTAAGCCACAGGGGTATGTACTCGGTCTTGTCTGTTAGGATTTCAGTGATTTTGACAACACCGATGAAAACGAAGACAAAAGAATGAACGAACGAATATTTCTAATTGAATGGAAATAATGCAGTCGTTCATTTCATACTAGATGGTGTACGAACTTTAAGAAGAAATATTCAAATATCCCCTTCTTTTTTTTACCTTCAGGGTAACCAAAGAGAATAAAGTGGCCACGAAGGTAACGCTTATATTTTTAACCGACTTCAAAAAAGGAGGATGAGAACCTCCTCCTCGATTCGACTGTATGTTCTTTTTTTTTGTATGTATGTTACGCGATAACTCCGGTATTTGTGAATCGATTTTCATGATTCTTTTTTTGTTGGAAAGGGGGTATTTCCACAGTGGTCCCATTTCATTTTGAAGAAAATCATCCACCTCAAAGGGTGGCTGTTCACGCATGAAGATTCATTTTTATAAATAGCGCCTAACTTTAATTTAGGAGCAATTATTTTAATGGTTGATTTTGCTATTTCTCCAATTCACGGCGTTTTTCTCTCAATATACTTTGAGTAGTGAGAACCGATTTTTATTATCTCCAGTGTCAAGTCCTGTATAGTGGCGAACTATTTCAATAGAACTTGGCAAATAGATGTAATTCCACGTACTTTTGAGGTCGGTTTTTTTAGTACTCTGTACTGAGATTGTTATAACCAATATTTTTTTTAATAAAGGTAAAAATAATAATCATAGATGGCGTTACGGTAAAAAGCAGTTGAAAAGCCAAATACAACGATCCGACAACAAGCACATAGAAAAATTCGTGAGGTCCTCTGGTTCATTCAGTTGCTTAGTTAGTAGAGCGTCTGCCACGGTTTGCTAGGAGACGTCGGCTCGAACCGGGCCGGATCGAAGGAAATTTTTCTAAGTGTTAGATCTTTGTATTAATAATTATAACAAACTAGTGAAGTAATTTCACAAAAAATATTCGAACATCAATTCAATACAAAATAATTTAAGCAACGTTCTTATGTGACAATACATGTTCAAAGTAACATTTTACCGAACTTGACTAGACCGAGACACGCAAAAACAATGCTTCTAAAGGCAAGGAACGTAAGGAGAAAGCGTCTACGTCATTTCTGAGAGAAAACATTGGACTTCCTAACTTCATTATTTTGTCGGAAATCGTTTCTTGGCTTGGCGGCGGTAAAATTGGTTTACATGTATTGAGGCTCAACGCGATTAGGAAACAGAGAACGAACGAACAGTTAGCAGGCAATGAAGTTGTCTACGAGCATAATCGAGTAGTTCTAAAAGTTAGGAATTTACAAGAACAGCCCGCGGCCCCAAGTCTGCATTTTCTTAAAACATAGAAAAAAAAACACAAACTTATTTCGAAATATTACAAGAAAATCGCTGCATTCAAAAGGTACTTTATATACAATACCAATGATTTTTTTCATACCAACTGAACTAACTAGAACACGTATAAGTTATACGCATACATTTTTCAAGAAATAATCTGAAATAAAGTCAGGCCGCTCAGCTCAAGTAAAAAGAACCGTATTAGTACGGGAAAAATTTGAATTCGAGATGAAGTAGCATGGACTTAAAGAATATTAATCAATCGTCTACGGACATAGATCTGTTCAGTACCAATGTAGGCTCGATTCGTCGTAAGTTTACTAAATAATATTTTACTTAATTACCTATCTCTCATTGTTTCGTTTATCATAATAAGATAACAGTGCATGATGTCGGTTAGGCTGGGAATCGAACCCGGAATCTTTCCATCTAGTGCCATATTATCCGCATGTGAAATGTACAAATTGATAGTGATGATGTTATCAAACAATATTTCTAATCCGAATAATGATGGTATCAATGACTTGTGAACTTCAATTGCCGTGATGACGTAAATGTCCGATGCGTAAATAAAACAATTCGACTCATCCGAAGAACAGAGTCCGATGTGATTGTACAGCGAAAAGAGTATAAATTCATAATTTCGTTATTCAAACTAAGGCTGTGTAAAGGTGTTTTGAGAATTTTTATTTTTTATTTTTTATTTATTTATTTATTTCAGGCAACTAGGACCCATAGATATATACATACCTTACAGACTAACATACATATAATATAACAATAATATAATAAAACAATAACAGAAATATTAAATAAATACCTTACGGACTAATCATAAATACAATATAAATGATAATATACATATAACACTATTTATTTACACGTATGTACTTCGACGTGTGACGCAACGTGAGTGTCCGGTAGCCGTCCTCGGAAACGCCGGTATATGACACCCTTCGGCCAAAAGTCTTCTCTCATGAAGGTCGACAGGTGTTGAGTTGGTACTCGCACCACAAATGAATTAAAATTCACATTGTGGCGCGACTCCAACCGCTCGACCCTCAGGTTTGCATTGGACTTCACTCGCATGTACTCCACAATATCCGCAGACTTGGTGGAGTAATGAAGACGCGACACGTATAACAACGTCGTCGGTACCGCTGGACGCAATAAATGATTCGGGCCAGTCAGGGCGCCCGCCAGGTCATTTTTATATCTTATTTCATTTCGGAAATATAAAATCGAACAACGGTCGCTCTGACATCCACAGCGAAGAAGAACGAACGAAATGTACTATGTCCTGAGAACACGTAGTGTTGTACATAAATCTTTGTTCTACGGATAAGTCGAATTATTGCTTTGTGATGTACACACTGCAAGACACTGCTACAAATTTATGGCGTCTCAATAGCTTCTCAATTGCCTCCGTAGCCGAACAGTTATCATGCTGGTGTGTCACGCAAAGGACCCGGGTTCGATTCTCGGGCCGGGAGAAATATTTGTATCGTCTACATTTATTTCCCTCGTAAGTAATTTGTCGTCGTCTACGAGTATGTGAGTATCCATAGCATACGTGATATAGTATTTCCTTATTGAAGGGGCTATAAGTGCGTTATTTAAAAAAAATCTACTGTATTTTTTTGTGTGAATGTTACATTTGTGAACCGATTTCGATGATTCTTTTTTTGTTGGAAAGGGGGTACCTCCAGTAGTGGTCCCAATTAAATTTGAAGAAAATATTTCACCTCTAAGAGTGGCAAAGTAGGGGATGAATCCGGTTACGCGCACATTCCGTTAATAGATTTCAATGAAACTTGGCAAATAGACGTAATTCCACAAACTTTTGAAGTCGGTTTTTGTTTTTATAAACTGCCTTTGTGATCAAACGGTTACCACGCTGGACTGGACTTTTATTCCCGGGCTGGGCGAAATATTTATATGGTCACATTTGAATCTCTCGTAGTTTGGGTGTAATTTGTGGTTCTCTATGTAAGTGTCCATGGCATCCACGACACAGGGTTTCTAGGGTTTCTCTAGTGCGGGACTATGAGTGTGTGAAAAAAAAATGTTACAATTATTCTAAAGAAGTTGAATTTTACGGAATATGACCATAGTATAATGTTCTACGGGATTCTCATGTGGGACAGCGGCAGATATACAAACCATATTTGTGTTGCAAAAACGAGCAATTCGTTCTGTGTACCGTTTAGGTTCTCGGGTTTTGTAAGAAGATATCCATAATATGAACCTTAGAACTAAGTCCAAACTTATGGTGCCATGATTTCGTTTAACTAAGGTTAACGATTCTTTTATGGGGAACTGTATGTGTTTTTACAATAAGATTCCGGAGAATATATTAAGATTATCATTTCCTAAGTTTAAAACTTACATTAAAAGTAGGGGAGAGCGGGGCTGAAAGTTCCGATTTCAAATAAGTTGAAGTTTTATATTGAAAATGAAGGATCTGATTTTCAACATGTGGAAATATTGAACAAATGTTTATGGTTTTTGTAATAGTGTAGTCACTTCTACTAATATCTCAATAGTCTTTTTCATAGAAGCAAATTTTTGACAAATTTCGGAGCGGAACATTCAGCCCCGCTTTGTTCCGCCTTTGAGGTAAATTGTTAGATTATGACAGAATAACAAAGATTTTCTTAAATAAAATCACCGTTATATTATATTTATTATATTTCTTTATAATTGTATGTATGTATGTTTATATTATGCACAACTAACTTAAAAAAACAACTACATTCATAATCATCAGTAATGTTATTTCATAGCTCATTTCTTCATCTGAATCACAGTTGAGACGCACATAAGTGACTCTGCCATCTTGTCTAAACATTTGACAGGAGCCGGTTTCTAGTTTCGCATCCTTAAAACAAAGAAAAATGCTCATAAGAATTTTAAGTATGATTGCAGGTCAATTGGGGAAGTTGTTCCTAGGAACAACCAGCCCTTTGAGGGAGGAATTTATAGCCCCAAATTACGTTTTTATACGAATACTGACATACCGGCAAAGTAATAGAATCAATGAAAAAAATACTCAAACAATAAGATTCCTTACTAATGTCACTACAATTTAGAAAAGTTACATATGAATCGGCCCATATTAAACAAAGACAGACCAAAAAATTTAAACAAGAAAAAATGTAACGTGATGTTTTGACAGCTCCATGCACATAGCCACACTTCCATCGTCGCCGGAGTAACTGAAATGGCTGCCGGCAATGCGCATCACTTGACGCTTTAACGACGTGCGTCACATGTATTGCTATATATTTTTCTTGCAAAGTTAGTGCTGTGAGAACAACTTACGCCGGGAACTACCAGTCCCGGTCTCCCCTATTATAATTGAAAAGTCGTATTACAAAATTGAAGAGTATGTTTTAGATAAAGAAGTATGGAAAGACAACAAGAGTCTAGATTCCACACAATGACGATTCAAAATGTATTCCATAGCATTTAAGTTTATTTGATAGAGTTTCTTGCTCGTTCTTCTCAGGGAGGTCAGAGCAGTGAACGATCATATAGCTTAAAAAATGACGTTTACAAGTGTAAAAATTTTACCTATGGAATAAATGATTCTTTGTCTTTGACTGAGTGGATTGTTATAGGTGGCGAGGATGCACGCGGCGGAGGAGTCTACAAGGCGGCGGAGATAAGCGATAAAGATGGCTCAGCAGCCATTTCCTTTGCCATGGGGCTTACACTACCAGCACAGGTAACTTTTCATGTACCTGGCTACAGCGAACTTAGCAATAGTAAAAGGATTCCGCATTCAAAATATTTCACAATTCGTAAGTAGGTATGTGGCGTAAATTGGAATTTATGTTTTTTTTATGGTAAATTAAAAATAAGGAATCACCTTCAAATCATTAAAATTAATTGGTTTAGTAACTTACCGTACGTACCGTACCTTTGTTAATTTTTTATTTACTTATTATTTTTTAGTTTTTATATTATTTTTCATTTTTTAGTGTAGATACCTAAGAAAAAAATATATAAGCTTAACTCAGGAATGTGACGGGTCTAATTTATTTAATAGAAGATCAAAGCTGTGATAACAAGTAACAACACTTAACTTAAACAAAAGAAGCGCCTGTAAAAAAATATAAGCAAAACATATTGTGTTAGGTTTAAACTATTTAAATGTTTAGGCGTCCTTGCATTTACATTCTTGAAGATAGTTGGTGAAATAATTATAAACAGGTACATTGACGACATTCGTGGTAGACTGGCTTACACACCGGTTTTCATGGTGTCGCCATCTCTAAGGTCCCATGTTCTATCCCCGGCTGGGTCAATGTAGAAACTAACTTTTCTGTACTGTCACACCCCGGACAGTCCATACAACGGTCGAAAATTATTTACCTACTACTAATACACACGGCAAGGCGCTATCTGCACACGCGCAAATATGTGCGTGAAGTGGCAGTGTTACCCATCCCTTGCTCGTACTATTTATTACGTTACGTGGTCAGAGCGGCAATCTGGTATCTATAATATTCTATTAAAGAATCCTAATAATTACACATATTTATTACGTATTATATATCGATATAGAATATTTTTTATTGATTCACTAACTGGAGTAATATTGATGATTTATTTTAAAAATATATTAAAAACACTTAAAATGTTATATTTTGGACAGTTACTTTTTCATACGGTAACCAAGGTATTTGAAATTGCGTGTCCAACTTTACCTAGTTAATAATTAGGTATATTCACTACGTATGTAATATTTCATCGGCAATACAATTTGAAAATTCGAGAACCCTTTTCTAGCTCACGAAGTTATGGCGTCTTATTATATTGATATAATAAATCTGTATTTTATATTACTCTGCACTAAAGAAAACAATAACTGAATGAGTTTCAGACATAAGTTTTTTTTTCTTTCTTAAAGAAACCCTCTCTTTATCCCGTTTAGATGATTATAAATAGCCGTACCCAGCACAATTCATGACCATTGTAAATAGTAACTTAACGTTATGTTATATATTAACGTACAAATTTCGTAATGAGAAAATGAAAACTATATTCAAATATCAAAGCCGACTTAGCACACAAATGGCTCGCCGACAGCCTTGTTCTCGTTCAGTCAATGTGACCGTCAATGTGCGGGGCGCGGTGCGGTATCTAAAGTTAGGGAGGGGCGGAGAGTGTCCGTTCAGATTACTTATTTGTTCTCTGGTACTGTCTCGGGTCTAAGTGTTTGTGGTACTGTCGTTGTTTCCAATTCCCATAACACAAGTGCTTTAGTTACTTACGTATGTGGTGGTGTCTAATGTTTATTAACTTATTTATATGTGTTATGGAAGTATGTTTGATGTTTAGAGACCCGTCCTCATGCCTGGGAAGCCGTCGCGAGATGCCCTACGAACAGCACACATATCAACGGCCGCAGGTGCCGCAGCACACCTTGGACCACCAAACACAGGTCTCTACTCATTCACAGTGAGTGTTTGACAATATATGCTTTTTAATAATAATATGATAAAATCCTCGCTGATTTTCAACTGCCGTTTATTCTTACAATGTTGCAAAAACACTCTTGAACTGAAACATTTCTTTTATATCATCCAAAATGACGCCCCTCTCTCTCCCACTCCCATTCCACTGTTTCCTTTTAACTGACTTCAAAAAAGGAGAAAGTTCTCAATTCGACTCCTTTTTTTCTGTGTATGTTACGCAATAACTGATGTGAACCGATTTTTAACCGACTTCAAAAAAGGAGGAGGTTCTCAATTCGTCTGTATGTTCTTTTTTTTTGTATGTATGTTACTCGATAACTCCGGTATTTGTGAACCGATTTTCATGATTCTTTATTTGTTGTAAAGGGGGTACCCCCTCCATTCCATAGTGGTCCCATTTCATTTTGAAGAAAACATCCACCTCGAAGGGTGGCTGTTCACGTATGAAGATTCATTGTCATAAATAGCGCCTAACGTTAATTTAGGAGCAATTACTTTAATGGTTGATTTTGCTATTTCTCCAATTCAAGGCGTTTTTCTCTCAATATATTTTGAGTAGTGAGAACCGATTTTTGTTGTCTCCAGCGTCAAGTCCTGTATAGTGGTGAATTTAAGGATATTTCCATAAAACTTAGCAAATAGACGTAATTCCACGTACTCTTGAGGTCGCTTTTTTTAGTACTCTGTACTGAGATTATGCTGATTCTTTTTTGTTGGAAAGAGGGTACCTCAGATGTGGTCCCATTTAAATTTGAAGAAAATATTCCACTTCTAAGGGTGTGCAAACTAGAGGATGAATGACTTTTGAGGGCGGTTTTTTTAGTACTCTGGACTGAGATTATTTGAAGTCTGTTAGAAATATTGTTCGGTTCTCTATAAATTAATAGTAATTTAGGTGTTTTGTACTGTTTTGTTTCATTGAACAGTGTTGCCATTTCCGTCATCAAAACAGTCTTGGTAAGATTCGATGATTCAATAATGAAAAAAGAATACGTTTTCCTTCCAGATGTAAAGGAGAAGAAGAAAGTCGGGCGGAATATCGAGATCATTACAATGTACCTAGGTATGGATCGTCGTCTTAGAATGAAAGCCTCGTACGTGATTTCTATGTATTTTTCCAGGACGAATATAAAAATGTAGTAAACGCTATAATGTTCCCAACTTTGCTACTTTGAATGATATTTACATATATTTATAACTTTTATTTAAATGCACGAGTATATGTGTGTCGTAAATGTGTAGTCTGGCTTAAAGGAAGGATATACATGTACCATTTCCTCGGGACTCAGTCGACGCCGATACAGGAACGACTGTAAATCAGCGTCTGTTTCGACCGAGATAGGTATATTGCTGAGTCGTATCCTTTTCCTCGCTTGAGCCACTACGCACACTTACTAACTTAAATTAATAAGTCACTTGTTGTTTTCTTTTTAGTTGTAATTTTAGATATAAGTGTGTGTAGTGTTTCAAATTCAGTGAATAAATTTCTTTCTTTCTTTCTTTCTTTCTTTTATAATGTTTGTAGTTAGCATTTTAATTAGTTAAATTATACCGCTTTCAGTATATATTACTTAAATATTCGAACAAGAACTTTGTAAGTTTTTCTTCACCAAAAAATTAGTAAACGAGCTACATGAGAACGCGCATGCGAGATTTTCACTCTAAGGCGACGGTATGTAGTTTTCATCAAACTTGCTCGCGAATAGTAGATTGCTTGGTGGCTTTCTTGACTCTAATGCCCCAAATAAAACCCTCGGGCTTTTGTCTTCCCACTATAGCCTTGGTCGGTAAGGAGTTTCTTTTTTAATTTGTAGCACGATATACTTCCTTACATAGGTCAGGTTCAAGTTTAATTAAGTTCAAAATTAAAACATTCGCATAAAATGTTATTTAAACAGAAATTTTATTATTATTCTGAAAACTTTTATTGCAATCGGTTACCGGAAAATGCGCGAAACCGGATTCATCCTTTAGTTTGTCACCAATATTGAGGTAATTTCTTTCCAACAAAAAAAGAATCAACAAAATCGGTTCACAAATACGTATAAAAAAAAAATAAAACGGTTAGAACGAAAGTCGAATAGAGAATCTCCTCATTTTTTAATTGACTTCAAAAAAATTTCGAAGATTCTGACTTTTGTGAACCGATTTCGAAGATTCTTTTCTTATTGTAAAAGGGGGTACCTTGGTATTAGTCCCATTTAAATTTGAAGGAAATATTCCACCTCTAAGAGTGGCAAACTAGGTGATGAATCCGGTTTCGTGCGCTTTCCGGTAACCGATTTCAATAAAACCTGGCAAAATAAGACGTAATTCCACAAACATTTGAGGTCGGTTTTATTTATAAAAAAATAATTCTAAATTATTCCGAGTACAATTTCTTGACTGCTAAACATCCTGCTTTGGTTGAATCGGTTTGCATGCACAAAAGTTTGAACATTTCAAATGTTTATTTCTATATTATCAGATGCTCTACTACCAGTGGATACGGGAAATGTGTGGAGGAGACCACGGAGGAGGCGAGAGAAACTAGAGAAGAGACTGTGTCCAGTAGCGAGCACGCGCACTGGGATGAGAAACTCGGTAATTTCATAGTATAAGACAAGTAGGACATCAAACATTACTATGGTTCATATCTCGGTTAAATTAGCCTTGTAATAAAATAGTAGTTTATATGACCGTTACATAAGGAAAAGCATTAAAATACGAGTGTGGGTTTATGAAACGAACCGATGTCATAAAAACATCTCACGAGTGTTTTAATGCCTAATTATGTACAATTACATACACTGCTTTATCTATACACATGTTATAAGCTCTCTACATTGACTACCAATAGGTCAATGGCTCTCTAAGATGTGTTCAGGAACCGCATGTTACGACTGGCGAAATGGTGGCAAATAAAAACTTTTCTCACGCGTGTCACACAACCGTAGTTTTTATTTAATTCGTAGACAAACTAGAGTCGGCCCCAACTATCATATCGTTCGATATCAAGTAACGTATGAAATTTGTGAAAATTGTTTGCCATTGACATTTCATTTCGAATAAAACTTCATCTCGACTGATATTAGAATTGAGGTCGATTTAAATTGTTTTGTTTTTCAGAGATGTTCGAAATTTCAGTGTAATAATAAAATCGAAATTTGAATAACATCAATAATAACTTATTAAGCAATAATAACATTTTCACAGATAATAAATTTGTTCTAACTAAACAGTTTACCTATAAGCTGGTCGTAATTTGCTGTTTTTGAACGCATCATAGAGGGTTTACGATTTGTGTGTAGATAAAAAATGTATTTTGTACAATTGTTGCTTAATGAATGTTCTTAAAGTCGAGTACCGTGTTTAAAAGGAATTAGTACGAGATTTTAAGACCTAATCTCATAATGACACAAAAACCAAAGAGAATAGAAATGTCCTTTTTGGCCAAGTACCGCTTATATTTTAACCAATCAGGAGGCAATAGAGCGTTTGAGTAGTGCCATACTTGATATTTTAATTAACAAAAATACGAAGTTTTTTTTTGAAGCTCCTTATAATTCAGTATTGAGTACCATAAACAATAGAATTTTGTTTCAGAACTAAAAAAAGCGCCTTTGCGATATGGTTTAGGAAATTATAATTGACAGAAATGAAAAGTTTATCTATCTAAATCTCACACCTATTACTTTTTAGGCCATTTTTTAGACCACGAGGCTTAAATACTAAAATCTGTCCGTTTGGGTGCTACAATGCCTCAAATAAACTAATAATTACACAAAGGCTTCAAACTTGTAGTTTCTTGTGGTTGTGGACGAATGGGTTAGGGGGCAGCAGAATTAAATATGTACTTGTTCATAATATCATATCATATGACTGTTTATTCCAATAAGGTACAAATACAGTTAAGACAATTACAAGAGGTTTATTCATATCCTGAACAGCATGAACTCATGGTTCAAACCGGATGACACAAAAATGATATAAGGTTAAAGGTGACCAATCAGGAGCTGCGACTTTAGCTTCTGATTGGTTAACTCAAAGTCATATCGCGCAACGTGATAAACTGCGGCATTATATTGCCAGAATTTGTGCATTGTGAATCCACCTTAACATAAAGAATACAGAACCAACTATAGGGGCGTTCCAATACACCACATACTAAACTCTTCCTTTTTGCGTTGGGGTTAAAGTCACTTATGGTATGTCGTTGCGCCTCTCTCCCTGTTATTTAGACATAGACAATGGATTTCCACTCCGTGATGTTGCTGCTTATTTAACTTGTACATTTGTGCAGTAAGCAGCTCGCTGTGTGGGTCTACTCCATCTTCATCAAGGACTGATGCTGCGTCACCACCGCACCACGTCTCCACAACACACGCAGGTAACTTAAAACTAAAAAAACTCGCAATAGAAAATTGTGTGCTCCAAAAAGTCAGTAAACTAACAACTCTTCGAGACCAATTGATTGAGCTTAAAAACGATAGTTCCACAGTAAGTAGTCGAGGAGTTGGGTAGTCTGCTAGCTGTCCTGGTTACAGCATCAGATCAAGGTTACCGTATTATTGTAAGGTCATTTTTATTTCCATAATATACCAAATTTCAAGTCGATCAGATAGGTGGGGGTAAAATAAATCTGAGAAGTCTGCACTGAGGGAAACTACAGGCCCACGGGCAGGGCTCCGTCACTCGCTCGAGGTTAC